>NC_084617.1:34522658-34685158 GCF_033978795.1 Nerophis ophidion
CATCAATTTGAGAGTTCCAGGTTCAATCTTGGCTTCAAGACCCTCACAATGGTGCATGAATGTTTGCTGGTGGTGGAGGGACTGAAATAGCTGAATATAATTATCATTAACTCTTTTAATTATTTTGAAGAAATCCTTTTATTTTATTTTTCACTTTTAAATATCATCATGTATTCAAGCTTCTGTTTTCTCCAGATGCAGGTCTAAATTGTATTTTAATATATTATACTATATTATATTTATATTTTATTTAATGTTCAATTTAATTTTTTTAATTTTTAGATTCAAATGTTTTTTTCTTTTCAGATTTAGACTTTTGGCCTGCATTTTGCATGGCCTTTGAACGTTGCTGCAAAATGCAAGTCTTACATCTTTGAGTCATTGTTACACCAAATTCAGAAACGGAACTTTATTGCATCAAGTATAATGACATACACGGCAGTAGCATATATTTTTTCATTAGAAAAAAAGCACCTCCGCCGACGAGAGATGCTAACAATATCTGCTAAAAGCATAAAACATTGTGGCGGCAGTCCATCAGAAGTCTTGCCATATTGTGCACATTTCTGCTGCGCCTCCTGCATAGTCCCCACACGCACTGCTGCTGTGTAAAGCCTCTTTCACCTTCAGGACAAACAAACACAAAATCAATTTGGCAACACAAAGATGGCGTAACTAGGAAAGAAGGAATACCCAGCACTTACATTGGGGGGAAGTGGTGGATTTAGTGTTCCTCTACTGAGTCCATCCCAGTCGAATCCTTCAAACCACCTGATGAAAGACCAGATTATTAGTATTCCCTCAATTGTGTTTCTTTGAAGCCGGCATCTAGAGTATTGGAGGATGAAATGCACTTTATTGACGTTTATTAAGATGTGGGCTGTCTGATCACTACTTGCTGCATGCTACTGTGTATTGCTTGTCTCTGACGCCATGATGTGACCTTGCAGCTCTACTGCCCGGGTGGTATGGCCTTATGAAGTACAGTGGGACCTCCATTTACAAACTTAGTAAACATCTCCATGAGAAACAATGTACCGTATTTTGCGGACTACAGAGCACATTTGTATCGAACTATAAGTGGCAGATATATAACTTGTGAAATGATTTATTTACACAGAAAGTTTATTTACATACCTAAATTCAGGGGTCACCAACCTTTTTGAAACCAAGAGCTACTTTTTGGGTACTGATTAATGCGAAGGGCTACCAGTTTGATACACACTTAAATAAATTGCCAGAAATAACCAATTTGCTCAATTTACCTTTAATAAATAAATGTATATATATATATATATTTTAAAAAATGGTTATTTCTGTCTGTCGTTCCGTCGTACATTTTTTTTCCTTTCCCGGAAGGTATTTTGAAGAGAATAAATGATGAAAAAAACACTTAATTGAACGATTTAAAAGAGGAGAAAACATGAAAAAAAGTTAAATAAAAATTTGAAACATAGTTTATCTTCAATTTGGACTCTTTAAAATTCAAAATTCAACCCAAAAATATAAATAGGAAAAACTAGCTAATTCAAATCTTTTTGAAAAAATAAAAACAAATAATTTATGGAACATCATTAGTAACTTTTCCTGATTAAGATTAATTTTAGAATTGTGATGACATCTTTTAAATAGGTTAAAATCCAATCGGCACTTTGTTAGAATATATAACGAATTGGACCAAGCTATACATCTAACAAAGACAAATAATTATTTCTTCTAGATTTTCCAGAATAAAAATTTGATTCTACAGATTTTCTAGATTTGCCAGAATAATTTTTGGGAATTTTAGTCATAATAAGGTTGAAGAAATATTTCACAAATATTCTTTGTCGAAAAAACAGAAGCTAAAATTAAAAATTAAACTAAAATGTATTTATTATTCTTTACAATAAAAAAAAATACTTGAACATTGATTTAAATTGTCAGGAAAGAAGAGGAAGGAAACTAAAAGGTATATGTGTTTAAAAATCCTAAAATCATTTTAAGGTTGTAGTTTTTGTCTAAAATTGTCTTTCTGAAAGTTATAAGAAGCAAAGTAAAAAAAAAAAAAAAGAATTTATTTAAAATATTTTCTTGGATTTTCAAATTCTATTTGAGTGTTGTCTCCCTTAGAATACAAAATGTCGAGCAAAGCGAGACCAGTTTGCTAGTAAATAAAAGAAAAAAGAGGCAGCTCACTGGTAAGTGCTGCTATTTGAGCTATTTTTAGAGCAGGCCAGCGGGCGACCCATCTGGTCCTTACGGGCTACCTGGTGCCCGCGGGCACCGCGTTGGTGACCCCTGCCTTAATTGTTTCCAATTGGTATCTGTAACGTGGCAGTAAAACGGCTGATCAAACAAAACACAAGTCATCGTCATGGACCGACGAGCTGTGGAAAATAGCTCTCCAATCAGCTAAACCAGGGTCCCAAAACTAAGGCCCGCGGTAAATCCCAAGTTAAAAAAAAGAAAAAATAATTTAAGCCTCGACATAAATCCCTATTTCAGTTGAATGTGTACACTTTGTAAACATTATCAAGCTCTTTACAGTATCAAACAACCATAATGAAGGATTACGCTTTTAGTTCAAAACAAAGCCAAAACAACTAGCTGAGCTGTTCTCATTGACAGCCACCCAGCCGACACGCACATAGACTGTCACTAGCCATGTGGCGCACTCAGGTTGAAATCACAAAACTCCTTAAAGAGGAACTGCATTCTTTTTTTTTTACTTTGCCTGTCACTTACAATCCCTATGTAAGACAAAAACACTTTTTTTTTTTTTGCATTCTACTTCATAAATAAAAGTAAATAAAAGTCAGCTAACAATAGAGGTAATGGTAGACGCTCAATTCCACCTGTAAAGTTCTTTAAAATACGTCCACGTCAGTGTTTTACAGTATATATTGTACATGATGTGAGTATACTGTAAATGTCATGTAGTAACATTCATAATAACATGAAATATATACAGGATGTAAGTATACATGTCATGTAGTAATATTCATAACAACATGTAATTTATACATGATGTATGATGTATATACCATAGGAAGCTGAGAGTTAAACTTTTATGGTGTCCTTGTTCTGCTGATAAACATGTATGATGATGTATTATGCTGATAGTATATATTTGTACATGTAGTAACATTCATAATAACATGTAATATATACATGATGTAAGTGTAAATGTCATGTAGTAACATCTATAATAACATTTTATATACACACTAAAAGTATATGTCATTTAGTAACATTCATAATAACATGTAATACATACATGATGCAAATATATATATATTTCATGTAGTAACCTTTATAATAACATGTAATATATACATGATGTAAGTATATATGTGATGTAGTAACATTCATAATAACATGTAATATATACATGATGTAAGTACTGTATATATGTAATGTAGTAACATTCACAATATCATGTAACATATACATGATGTAAACATATATGTCATATATGTTATTATGAATGTTAATACTAGTAATATTCATTATAACATGTAATATATACATGATTTAAGTACTGTATATATGTAATGTAGTAACATTCATAATATCATGTAACATATACATGATGTACATATATATGTCATATATGTTATTATGAATGTTAATACTAGTAATATTCATAATGACATGTAATATATACATGATTTAAGTATTTATGTCATGTAGTAACATTCATAACAAATTTAATATATACATGATGTAAGTATATATGTCATGTAGAAACATTCATAATAACACTTAATATTTACATATTTTGGTTTATTATTTCCGTTGAGTTTTTCCTTTAACAACAACAACAACACTACTAATCATGGCAGACTTAATGATAGACAATTAACAAAACAAAACAATCACTTACGGTACAATATCTGTACTCTGATGCTGACTGATGGGATGTTTATATTATATTGATATATATTATTTTATATTAATCCTCGTAGGGTAAAAAAAAAAAAAAAAAAGCTGGTGCCACAAACAAGCGTTTTTTCGTGTCTTTTGTGCCATCTCCGGGTCTCAGTAAAGTGTCAAAGTTGACTACAACCTTCTACTATCCAGGTGAGAAGCATGATTTATCATCTATCATCAACTCAGAGGCCATGCAGCAGCTCAATATTATAACATAGCAGCATAAGCGAGTTAGCTCTCTGTGATCATGCTTAAACTAGTGTGTCTGCGTAAACACTTATTATAGCATTTTCGCTAATTCTTGATTAGTATTCATGTCACAAAATGTAAACAAAGTTTTGTTACCGACTTATTTATTTTTAGAGTGATTTAGCGCCATTGTTAGCCCCCTAGAATGAGCCAATTATTACAAATTAGAATGCAAAGACAAAAAAATATATGTCTTATTGTCTCTAATAATAAAATTCCTTTAAAAACGTGCATTTCCCCGTTAGCTTTAACAGCCAGCACGCTAAATTAATTAAGGAATACAAAATGAAATCCACTTTGACTTGTCGGTTAATCTCCTTGGCATGCAGTGGAAGGAAGGAAGAAGGGTGGAGAAGGCAGCGTTGACAACGCTGTGGACACTTTGTGATTGTTTCAACCCACTCAAGGATTGTCCATTGGACTCTTATTGTTGTCACAAAGTAGCGCCTGAGCACCGCAGATCCATCAGCCCGCCCACAATGGCAGTGCAGCCGGGCACAAAATGGCCAAAACGGTGATACAACGAGACAAGGTTCGTACAGCTAAGCAGAGAGCACAGAAAGTCCCGACACAAAATGGTGGCTCACACTCAACTTAAATAGTCTTAATGACCAACAGAAAACAGGTGAGGTGAAAAGTGCTTTAAGGCATGTGTGAAGTAGTTGTGGAAAAAACACCAACACAATAGGAAGTGCCACTAAAATAAGAGCGCAGGACAGGAACAAGCACTAAACATAAATGATCACCAACAACACCCAACATAAAGGCACAGACTAGTGTAACCAGTTGTGACAATTGCATTAGTTTTTGATTTGTAAATGTTTTTTTAAGTGTATTTTGTAATTGTATCTTATTTTCACCGATATTATTTTTCTAGTGTGTTTACCTCACAATACGAAGGCCCTGAATAGTCCTGGGTTCAATCCAGGGCTCGGGATCTTTTTGTGTGGAGTTTGCATGTTCTCCCCGTGAATGCGTGGGTTCCCTCAGGGTACTCCGGCTTCCTCCCACTTCCAAAGACATGCACCTGGGGATAAGTTGATTGGCAACACTAAATTGGCCCTAGTGTGTGAATGTGAGTGTGAATGTTGTCTGTCTATCTGTGTTGGCCCTGCAATGATATGGCGACTTGTCCAGGATGTACACTGCCTTCCGCCCGATTGTAGCTGAGCTAGGCACCAGCGTCCCCCGCGACCCCAAAGCGAATAAGTGGTAGTAAATGGATGGATGGATATATTTGTTAAAACCTGTCTCGTCCATAACCATCTTAAAGGCCTACTGAAACCCACTACTACCCACCACGCAGTCTGATAGTTTATATATCAATGATGAAATATTAACATTGCAACACATGCCAATACGGCCTTTTTAGTTTACTAAATTGCAATTTAAAATTTCCTGGGACTTTTTTCTTGAAAACGTTGCGTAATGATGACGTGTACGCGTGACGTCACGGGCTGTTATGAATATGAGCGCTGCGTACATACACAGCTAAAAGTCGTCTGCTTTAACGGCATAATTACACAGTATTTTGGACATCTGTGTTGCCGAATCTTTTGCAATTTGTTCAATTAATATTGGAGAAGTCACAGTAGAAAGACGGAGTTGGGAAGCTTTAGCCTTTAGCCACACAAACACACGGTGATTCCTTGTTTAAAATTCACAGAGTTGAAACTTTCCTATGGATCAGATGGACATGGATCCCGACCACTTGTCAACCAGCAGGTTTCGGTGAGAAAATTGTGGTTAAAAAGTCGCCTCTTACCGGATATCAACTGAGCTTGTGCCATCCATACAGCTGCCGTCGACTTCCCCGAGACACTGCGCGTCAACACCCGGCCGTGGACGTACACTTCCGACTATCAGGTACTGTTAAACTCACTAAAACACTAGCAACACAATAGAAAGTTAAGGGATTTCCCAGAATTATCCCAGTAAATGTCTCTATAAACATCAGAATCCGTCTCGATGCAACGCGATTGCAATCGCGTTTTGTTTTTTTTAACTTGTTTTTGTTTTTTTGTTTTTTTCTAGTCCGTCGCTATCAATATCCTCAAACACAAATCTTTCCTCCTCGCTGTTTTTCTTGGGGGCTCCCACTAAAATCAATGTGAATATATGAGGAGCCATCAACATGTGACGTCATCGTCTGCGACTTCCGGTAGAGGCAGGGCTTTTCTCCATTTGCGAACTTTATCTTGGATGTTCTCTACTAAATAATTTCAGTAAAAATATGGCAATATCGCGAAATGATCAAGTATGACACATTGAATGGACCTGCTATCCCCGCTTAAATAAGAAAATCTAATTTCAGTAGGCCTTTAACCATCGAACCGCCAAATATTACCTGTTTCTCAGTTGTAATACACTTTTCAACCACTTGTTGCAGTAATGGAAAAATCAAACAAACAGAAGGAGTCTGGACATGAAGTCAGAGAGAAGTTTCTCAACCGCAACAACTATGACTAAAGTGGTGAAGTTGTATTTTCATTTGCACTTGTATTTTCATTTATCATGGGCCTGCTGCAATGCCATGTTTGCAGCAGTGAATGGGCACTGGCAATGCAATCAGCCCATAATACCATTCCCTGCAGCCCATTTTATTATTGCTCATACTTCAACGTTAATATTATTGTTCCGCACGTTTCTCTTACGTCTACTACAAGACAAACCGGCCAACAAACCCCCACATATCTTATACAGTCAGAAAAGTCTTGTTTGCGCCGATGGCGGGAATCTAAATTGGGAACATTTTGTGTTACCATGGTAACGCTATTCACGAACAAAAAAACAAATGGGCCAATTGCATGGGTACTCACCTTTTTGTTTAATACAAGACGAACCGGCCAACAAACCCCCACATATGTTATACCGTCGGAAAGGTCTAATTCGCGCCAACGGGGGTATTTTAAGTTGGAAACATTTTGTGTCACCATGGCAACTCTATTCACGATTACAACAAACAAATGAGCCAATTTAATAAGGAAAATGGGCCAGTGAGTCATAACTTGGCATGTGACACAAGCTAAATATTATCATGCTCACATTACCCTGCTAGAATGCTAACATTAGCATGCTAACTTTTTGAGCAAATTCACAACCGTTTACTCCAGAGTCATATGACTTGATATGTAAAATTTGTTAACTTTTAACATGCAAACACTTGCATGCCAGTTAGCGAACTTAAGCATGCTAACTTTTTCATCTAATTTTACACTTTTTTCTTTTTTCCGAAGCCATATACCTCACAGCCGTTTCAATTGACATGTGAGACACGCTAACTGTTCTATTCTAAAGAAAGACTTAAAAATTTGCAAAAATTGTTTTGGATCTAAAAAGACTTACAAAAAGAGACAATTGGCATTATGTCTGATTTTTTATTTTGACTGGACGTGTCATTGTGAAAATGCTTAAACGAAAATTCAAAAGTATGTTGGAGTTGGGGTGTTGGTGGAGGGAACAGTGGAAGAGTGGCCGTGCGCAACCTGAGGGTCCCTGGTTCAATCCCCACCTAGTACCAAACTCGTCCCGTCTGTTGTGTCCTGAGCAAGACACTTCACCCTTGCTCCTGATGGGTGCTGGTTGGCGCCTTGCATGGCAGCTCCCTCCATCAGTGTGTAAATGTGTGTGTGAATGGGTAAATGTGGAAGTAGTGTCAAAGCGCTTTAAGTACCTTGAAGGTAGAAACGCGCTATACAAGTACAACCCATTTATCATTTATTTATAACAGTGAGGGAACATCTAAATAATTTGTTTTAAAAAAGGGGGCGGATAAATATAGGAATATTATTCTTCCATCTGCTCCTTTATGATCATAGAAATGTATAAGAAACAAAAAACAATGGAAGTGTGAACTGTATTTGGCTTGCATATATGCAATTTCATGAAAGGAATAAAAAGAAATGAAGATGACGATGATGAACTGTTAGCATGCCATTGTTAGCACACATGCTAAGTGTTAGCATTTTTAATGTGCGCATGCTAACATTTTAGGCTAGCTCTGTAGCTCGTTTTGTACAGTTACGCCTAAAACTCACGAAATGTGACCCGGCGACCGCCGGCCAGAGGTCCAGGGCACAGATAGCAGGCCCATGAAAATTTCCGCTGGAATTTTAGTTCATTATAATCCATCCAGCCTCGGGATCCCCGGCTGGAGATAGGGAAATCTGGGCTTCCCTGCTTAGGCTGCTGCCCCCGCGACCCGACCTCGGATAAGCGGAAGATGATGGATGGATGGATGGATGGATGGATGGATGGATGGATGGATATAATCCATCCATCCATTTACTACCGCGTGTCCCTTTTGGGGTGGTGGGGGGTGCTAGGTCCTGTCTCAGCTGCATTCGGGCGGAAGGCGGGGTACACTATTCATTTAGTTGATTTATTTCAGCTCAACATATTAGCGTAAAAGAGTGTTCATGAGCATTTTTCCTACTTATTGTGCCCTACGAACTCTCACGCTATGGTTTGTGTCTGATGCTCTTCTCATTATCTGAGAAAACTTCCAATGTTGGGATTTAATTGCCCGTTTTGCATTTGACTGTAACTCTGCTGGATGTGGAAATGGAAATGTTTTCCATTCCCGTCTTACTTGTGCTTCTGGATGTCCTTGGCCCCGTTTCTCAGACTGCCGAGCCTCTCTGAGGGATTGTGCCTTGGCAAGGGCGCAGGAAGAGGACATGGAAAGAAAGTAAACGTGGAACGTGTCATTGTAGATGTCACATGGCATCCTTGTTTTTTTTAATACCTGCAGAGTTTCTTTATGAGGACACAGGCACTCTTGCTGATTGCTTTAGGGAAGTCCACGTGATCGATGCCGTGCATAGTCTCGCTCAGAATCCTCATCGGCTCAGCGCCACTGAACGGAAGCCTGGAGACACAAATTCCCAAAGTCCAAATTCAGTCCTCTATCCATCAGTAAGATGAAGTAGAGTTGAGCTTCTAAGGACATACAAAACGTCCGGGTTTGAATTCCTCAGTTCGGCGTATCTAGTGATGCCGAGTTTGCTAAAAACGTCTCCTAGTGGCAGCATGCACATCTTGAAAAGTATGGTGCCTAAAACGGACCCCTGGGGCACACCACAATGTTTAGCCTATGGGAGCACACCTATTTACTTTTACGAATATGCAAGACAATGTGCCACTTTATTTTACTCTGAGTAATAAACTAGGGTTGTCCCCGTACCACGATTTTGGTACCGGGACCCAAATGTAATTTGATACTTTACGATACTTTTCGAAGTAAATGGCACCACAAAAAATTTCATCTATCAATTTTTCTACCGCTTGTCCCTTTTGGGGTCGCGGGGGTGCTGGAGCCTATCTCAGCTGCTTTAGGGCGGAAGTCGGGTACACCCTGGACAAGTCGCCACCTCATCGCAGGTCCAACAAAAAATGTAATGTGGGGAAACATACAGTTTGTAAATGAAACGTATGTTTATTATTGTAATTTAGTCCATAAATAAAATAGTGAACATACTAGACAACTTGTGTTTTAGTAATAAGTAAACAGACAAAGACTCTTAATTAGTCTGCTAACATATGCAGTAACATATTGTGTCATTTATCTACCTATTATTTTGTCTACATTATGAGGGACAAACTGTAAAAATGGATTACTAATCGACTTGTTCATTTACTGTTAATATCTGCTTACTTTCTGTTTTAACATGTTTATTTTACACTTCGGTAAAATGTAATAATCACTTATTCTTCTCTTGTTTGATACTTTACACCAGTTTTGGATGATACCACACATTTAGGTATCGATCTCATTCCAAGTAGTTACAGGATCATACATTGGTCATATTCAAAGTCCTCATGTGTCAAGGGACACATTCCCTGACTTTATAAACACAATATGAATTTTAATAAACTGAAAAAATATTTTGTAATGATAACAAATATTGATGTAATCATAGTAGAATCGACTAGATACACTCTTGTACTTGGTATCATTACAGTGGATGTCAGGCGTAGATCCACCCATGGCATTCGTTTACATTGTGACGTCGGTGAGCTATTGTATCCTCCTATTGTGTGTAGTGAAGCATGTTTAGCTATTCCTCGTCCTCCAGTACTTGTTAGAAATTTACCTTATCCATCACAATGGAGACAAGGATTTGTGATTTAGAAGTAGCTAAAACACTGTGGATGAAGGTTAGCTGCTAGCTAGCAAGCCATGTCATAAATCACCTCTTCCTGAGGATGTTTCAGTGTTATAACTTCACCTTTATCTTTACTTTTTACACAAAAATGCATCCATTCTCCCTTTTCTGTCTACACACTGTCTGCTTGTAAGTACCCTTGTGCGCGCGCTGCTGAACATGCTCCTCTGCTCGTAAAACTAGCAATGTAATGCCGTGACAACGCGCCGTCATGCTCATTTAAATAAATAAACGGGGAACCGGTACTTTTCAAACAGAGTATACTACCGAATATGATTAATTAGTATCCCGGTACTATAATAGTATTAGTATATCGTACAACCCCATGATAAAGTCTTACTGATAGGACCGTGATGGCTTATAATGATATCACAGCTACTGCTATCAAACTAGATATTTTATACTGTAATTAGGAGTGTCCGGATCCGATATTTGGTATCGGATATTGGTTTGATACAGGCAAAAAAAAGTAGGATATCGAATGATATCGGTTTGCGTGTAAATTATCCGATACAAGCTGCGATACAAGCAGTTTGCAGAGTGTTTATTTGTGCAAACAGACATTTAACGTCTAAATGTCCTCCATTAAACACACTTTTCTATTTTATTGAAGTCATTTAAAAAAGGTAAACATGCTCCGCTAAAGGCTACTAGGAGCTAGCAGCTACACAACAGCTAAGCACACAATAGCACACAAGCTAGACATGTGTAATAGGTGTCATTAATTTAAAAATATTGCAGTGTAAAAGATAGATAGATAGATAGATAGATAGATAGATAGATAGATAGATAGATAGATAGATAGATAGATAGATAGATAGATAGATAGATAGATAGATAGATAGATAGATAGATAGATAGATAGTACTTTATTGATTCCTTCAGGA
Source organism: Nerophis ophidion (assembly GCF_033978795.1). Lineage (NCBI taxonomy): Eukaryota > Metazoa > Chordata > Actinopteri > Syngnathiformes > Syngnathidae > Nerophis > Nerophis ophidion. The sequence continues at coordinate 34,533,877 of NC_084617.1, forward strand.
GAGTTCCTTCAGCAGCACATTTGTCAATGTAAACAAGTTTTAAATCATTATAGTTACATATGACTTAAACATACAATGTCTCCAAGGTAGAAGCGTATTATAAAGTATCCAGTAACAAACGTGTCCGCATCATTCACTTTACTGCTTGAATGCTTGGATTTTTGGTTTATTTTGACCAGTTGGTGTGGCCAAATAAACTAAATACCACTCGGTCTTAATTTAAAGACAACATAAGTCTGTCATAAGGTTGTGTTTTTCCTACCTACCATTGATTGCTCCCTTAGTAATTTCACTTGATCAAACCTTATCTTACATTCCACAGTACAACAGAATGAAAATGTCTACTACAATATCGTATCAGAATAACATCAATATCTGCCAATATTCAAGGCTCCAAAATCAGAATCAGATCAGAAGTGGAAAAAGATTTATCGCCAAACCACTAACTAGGGATGTATCCTAGGATGTATAGATTACATCGATACCATTTATATATCAATAATAAATGTAAGTGTTTATCTGTAAATAACAATATATGAATAATAAATGTCAGTGTTTATCTGTAAATAACAATATATAAATAATAAATGTCAGTGTTCATCTGTAAATAACAATATATAAATAATAAATGTCAGTGTTCATCTGTAAATAACCATATATGAATAATATATGTGAGTGTTTATCTGTAAATAACAATATATAAATAAGAAATGTCAGTGTTCATCTGTAAATAACAATATATGAATAATATATGTCAGTGTTTATCTGTAAATAACAATATATAAATGAGAAATGTCAGTGTTTATCTGTAAATAACAATGTATAAATAGTATGTATCAATATTGATATTCCTTATCTATACCAGTATTCATCAATACTTTTATCGGTACTATATGTAATTGGTGCAAATAAATACGTGAAAAGAATATTGGTTGTACACCAGCAACATCATGTAACATCTCAAAGCAGTGAAGTCCTTTACCAGCACCTGCTTTTAAGTCTTTTTAAGTCAACTCAGTTTGTAGTTCTTATGTGGTCCTCTTGTAGAGAGCACACACACGTTATAAAAACAAACATTTTACTGGACTTAATTGAGTTACCAAAATGTTGTCGACCACATATTTTGTTTGGAGTTGCGAGGAACTGAACTGTTCACCAGCATTTAGTTAAGTAGGTGTTCAAATATTACTTCATGTGTTATACTGTAACCCTATGGGCATGATTTCAAATACAGAGGACGTTTCCACAGTGGGGGGTGTTCAAACTCACCAGCCAGTCAGGAGTTCAAACTCACCTGTCCGTCAGGAGTTCAAACTCACCTGTCAGTCAGGAGTTCAAACTCACCTGCCCGTCAGGAGTTCAAACTCACCTGCCAGTGAGGGGATCAAACTCACCTGCCAGCCAGGAGTTCAAACTCACCTGCCCGTCAGGGGTTCAAACTCACCTACCAGTCAGAGGATCAAACTCACCTGCCAGTCAGAAGTTCAAACTCGCCTGCCCGTCAGGAGTTCAAACTCGCCTGCCCGTCAGGAGTTCAAACTCACCTGCCAGTCAGGAGTTCAAACTCCCCTGCCAGTCAGGAGTTCAAACTCGCCTGCCCGTCAGGAGTTCAAACTCACCTGCCAGTCAGGAGTTCAAACTCACCTGCCCGTCAGGAGTTCAAACTCACCTGCCAGTCAGAGGATCAAACTCACCTGCCAGTCAGGAGTTCAAACTCACCTGCCCGTCAGGAGTTCAAACTCACCTGCCCGTCAGGAGTTCAAACTCACCTGCCAGTTAGGAGTTCAAACTCGCCTGCCCGTCAGGAGTTCAAACTCGCCTGCCCGTCAGGAGTTCAAACTCACCTGCCAGTCAGGAGTTCTAACTCACCTGCCCGTCAGGAGTTCAAACTCCACTGCCAGTCAGGAGTCCAAACTCGCCTGCCCGTCAGGAGTTCAAACTCACCTGCCGGTCAGGAGTTCAAACTCACCTGCCAGTCAAGATTTCAAACTCACCTGCCCGTCAGGAGTTCAAACTGACCTGCCAGTCAAGAGTTCAAACTCACCTGCTCATCAAGAGTTCAAACTCACCTGCCCGTCAGGAGTTCAAACTCACCTGCCAGTCAGGAGTTCAAACAGCAAAATGCCCAAGGACCAGAAGTCTGCTGACACACTGTGACCTTTCTTCAGGATGACTTCAGGGGCCATGTAGCCTGGACTACCACAGAAAGTGTACGTCTTCTTACCCACTTCCACCTTCTTCAAACTTCTGGAGCCCACCTGCAGCAGATTCCAAATCAGACACCAAAAAATGAATTTATCAGCCGAAGGTGAGGGGAATGATGTGGTGCTTTTACCAGTTTGGCATAACCGCGCTCGTCCACCAACACATTCTCAGGCTTGATGTCTCTATAGACCACATTTTGACTGTGAAGAAAGGCCAAGGCCTGCGTCACACAAGCCGTGTAGAACTTGGCGCTGCTCTCGTCCAGACGTCCTCTGAGGCACGTGGCAAAATACAAAAGAGAGAGGGAGAGCGTGTGCATCAGCTTTCAGGTGCTCGGCGCATCAATTTCAAGGTCTTAATAAGCGTCAGTCCAAAGTAGCTACTTCTCTCTGAGCAGGCTGTACACATCGCCATGGAGACAAGCCTCGGTAAGCATGTAGAGGAACTCAGCATCTCGAAAGGTTTTCAGCAACCTTCAATGACAATGGAGGGTTTTTTTTTTGGTTTTAGTTGCGTGCATTTATACACTCAAAGTATTTCTACATCCAAATGCATTTCAAAATAAATCTAGAGACTTATTTAGTGTTTTTGAAATAGGCATATTGTGAAAATAAAATTAATTCATTTTGATCTAAGTGTTATGAGTATTGCTGTTTAATAAGGATGCAACAATATCAAAATCTCACGGTACGATACTGTCACGGTATTGGTACGATATTAAGGCCAAGGTGCGATATTATTGCAAAAATGTAAAAATAAAAGACTTGGGAAAAACACCCTAATGTGTAAAAGGAAGTGCTACTTATGTTAGAAGAACCAGACTGACTGTAAATAAACACATGTAATAACCATGTTATTACTACCAAGAGTTACTTCAAATTGCAAAGCACTGTGAAAACATATATTAAAAACCGAACACTTCTTTTGTGTTTTGGGACGTCTAGAATCCGTTCCTTAAGGAGAGGGTACTGTCATGATCCGTTGCCCGGTTTATGCCTTGATTAGTGTTCAGTATAATTCTTTCTATGTTTAAGTCTAGTTCTGTTCTCAGCGCCACTTGGCTTCTTTTTTGTTTTGGGACATCTGGAATCCGTCCCTTGAGGTGGGGGTACTCTCATGATCCGTTGCCCGGTTTATGCTTTGATTAGTGTTCAGTATAATTATTTCTATGTTTAAGTCTAGTTCTGTTCTCGGTGCCACTTGGCTTCTTTTTTGTTTTTGGACATCTGGAATCCGTCCCTTTAGGAGGGGGAACCGTCATGACCCATTGCCCAGGTCATGTCTTGGTTTATGTTTGGTATAATTCTTCTTCTGTTTAGGTCTAGTTCTGTTAACAGCGCCACTTGGCTTCTTTTTTGTTTCGGAACGTCTGGAATCCTTTTTTGTTCTGGGACGTCTGGAATCTTTTTTTGTTTTGGGACGTCTGGAATCCGTCTCTTAAGATGGGGAAACTGTCATGACCCATTACCCGGGTCATGTCTTGGTTTATGTTTAGTATTATTCTTCCTCTGTTTAGGTCTAGTTCTGTTCTCAGCGCCACTTGGCTTCTTTTTTTGTTTCGGGACGTCTGGAATCTTTTTTTGTTTTGGGACGTTTGGACTCCGTCTCTTAATGAGGGGGTACTGTCATGACCCATTGCCTGGGACATGTCTTGATTAATGTTTGGTATTATTCTTCTTATGTTTAAGTCTGGCTATATCCCCAGCGCCCCTTGGTTTATTTTATGTTTATGTTCCGTTGCCAGGATAGAGTACGTACCGGCATTTACATTGCATTTAATGTTTTCACCTGCGTGGTAGTAATCACGCCCATAATTTATACCTGCCTCGCGATCCACTCAGTCTGGGTTTCTAGTTCGCCACTAGCAACTGTTTTCGTTTGCGTTTACTTTTTTTGTTATGCTAAAGCTTTATGTTAGCTTGGTAAGCTAATGTAGCTTGTGTTGCTGCACTTCACCCGCGCTCTGGTGTTTTGCTGCGGGTTTGGAATTTGGAATTTAAAAAAAATCACTGTCACCTTCAAGCTGCTTCCGCATCCATGGGGATAGGACTTTTGCAGACATGGGACCCTTTTGTAACAGAAGTGTTCCCGACATTTCTTCAGAAGGATAAAACTAAACATTAACCAAGACATGAGCCAGGAAACGGGTCATGACAACTTGGTCACAAAGGCAGTTTTATCGTTGGACGAGATTAGAAGGTACGGGAGCTACATAAATGGCTTGATTAATCTGTGTATATACGAAGATTTATTATGTGATTAATCACATGAGTTAACTAGTACTGTCCTAGTTGTCACATGACCTCCAACACAGAGCTGCTTGTACACCTGAGGTGCACCTGTGGCTGATCACCAATCAAAACAATCCCAAGTAGAGACATGTGACCTGACTAGGAATGGACAACGAGCCTCCATCAGGATGTTGCGTTCTGCCAGAGCATGCTCTTGCAGACCACGATGAAGGAGAGCGGTCTTCTTGAGGACCCTCATGGCGTAGCAAATCTTGACGTCGCTCTTCAGCTGCACCTGCGGGCAGGATCAATAGATGACATCACGCAATCACGCCACGGCCAACCAAGATGGACGCTCACCAGGTCTACGTGACCAAACTCCCCGCTTCCCAGGGAGCTGATTATGTGGAAATCCGACAAGGTGGAGGACGAGAGGGACGCGGCATCCTTGACCTCTGACCTGCTCGCATAAAGGAAAGAAAAACGAGGTGAGTTGCTGCTTTGGTCCCATGGAGAAGTCAACCATCCTGTCCTCACTCGTCAGTGTGTGAGATGTTTTCTTGTATGTCCTGACTGCCACATATCAGGTCTCTGAAGGTCCTGGAAAGCAGAAATATCTTTTTACACTCCACAAAATATTTATTAAAAAATTACTCTTTACAGCTGAATCCATATGGTACCAATTCTCGTTACCATCGATACTAGTACTCAATGGGACCAATTTTCGATACTTCTGTGTGTAGTAGGGTTGTACGGTATACGATACTCGTATAGTACCGGTATACTAATGAATCACATTCGGTACTATACCGCCTCTAAAAAGTCGCGGTCCCCGCCCCCCCCCCCCCCCCCTTTTTTTAATAGGCATGATGGCGTGTCAGCATCACGACGTGACATCGCTGGTTTCACGAGCAATGCGCACGCACACAGAGTACTTACAAAAAGACTCAGTGTGCAGACAGAAAAGGGAGAACGGACGCATTTTGGTGTAAAAAGTAAAGATTAAGGTGAAATTATAAGACTGAAACACCCTCAGGAAGAGGTGCTTTAAGACATGACTAGCTAGCTAGCAGCTAACATCCATCCACAGTGTTTTAGCTACTTCTAAATCACTAATTCTGGCCTCCATTACGAAAAATAAAGTAAGTTTCTTACATGAACCATTATCACTGGGGGACGAAGAATAGCTAAACATGCTTCACTACATACCCTCGGCGGATACAATAGCTCACCGGCGTCACAAGGTAAACAAATGCCATGGATGGATCTACACCTGACATCCACTGTAATGATACCAAGTACAGGAGCGTATATAGTCTACTATGATTACATTGATATTTTTTTCCATCACAAAATCTTTTTTAGTTTTTTTAAAATTCATGTTGTGCTTATGAACTCAGTAAATATGTCCCTGGACACATGAGGACTTTGAATATGACCAATGTATGATCCTGTAACTACTTGGTATCGTATCGATACCAAAATGTGTGGTATCATCCAAAACTAATAGAGCATGTTAAAACAGAAAATAAGCAGATATTAACAGTAAATCAACAAGTGGATTAATAATCCATTTTTACAGTTTGTCCCTCATAATGTCGACAAAATAGTAGGTAGATAAATGACAAAATATGTTATTGCATATGTCAGCAGACTAATTAGGAGTATGTTTGTTTACTTACTACTAAAAGACAAGTTGTCTAGTATGTTCACTATTTTATTTCCATCCATCCATTTTCTACCGCATATTCCCTTTAGGGTCGATGGTGCTACAATCGGGCGGAAGGCGGAGGTACACCCTGGACAAGTTGCCACCTCATCGCAGGGCAAACACGGATAGACAGACAACATTCACACTCACATTCACACTCTAGGGCCAATTTAGTGTTGCCAATCAACCTATCCCCAGGTGCATGTCTTTGGAGGTGGGAGGAAGCCAGAGTACCCGGAGGGAACCCACGCAGTCACAGGGAGGACGTGCAAACTCCACACAGAAAGATCCCAAGCCCGGCTGGGATTGAGCCCAGGACTACTCAGGACCTTTGTATTGTGAGGCAGACGCACTAACCCCTCTTCCACCGTGCTGCCCAACTAACATCATTTAAAAAAACGCCAACAGACACAAACAGTTTGTTTTTTTTTTTGCTCAGCCTTAAGTCATCCAGCAGGTATAAAATTATAAAATGATATTGCTGAAGACAACATTTTTTTTTTTTTTTTTTTTTGGGGCAGTCAATATACGTTGACAAGAATATGTAGGATTAAATATCAGCATGTATATTCTGCTTATTCATTAAAAGACACAAGACGCTCAATCAGGTGTGTCCAAACATTTTGCCCTGGGGGCCGCATTGGGCTCAAAAAAATGTGTTCATGTAAAGTAACTATATTTGTATGTGTGTGTGTAAATAATATATTAATTATAGTATATAGAAATAAATATGATATATTATAGTAATATAATGGATGTATAATTAATAATTTATATAATTAGATATTATGAGTAGTTGAACTCCTACCTTGTTTATTTCCATGACAACCTACTTAAAGTTTTGTAATCAATCAGAAATTTCAAGCAGCTAAAATGCCTAAACATGAATGAGTATGGAGAGTGTTTTGCATTTTTCCCATCATACATTGTAATGGACGGATGTAATGGGTGTAATTCCAATTTTCCTTACGGTACATGGACATTTCTTTGTAATATCCACAAATTTTTATATTGAATTATGAGTGACCATGTCTATTAGCATTTTTTGTAGATTTTTTTTCTGCACCATGACGAGGGAAGTTTGTTTGCATTGGGCGATACAAGTAAATGCACATAGCTGATTCACTCATGTGGTCAACAAAATAACAAAAAAGCAATCATATGCAACATAGTATTTTGCATTTTTCCCATCATGCTTTGTCCATAAGATGGCAATAAAGCAGGTAAGTGCAGACATAGTGTTTTGCATTTTTCCCATCATGCTTTGTAATGGATTTAAATGGGTGTAATTCCAATTTTTTTTTATGGTGCATGGACGTTTTTTTTATATAATATACACCAATTCTTATAAATGTGTTATGTGCGACCATGTTTTTTTAGCATTTTTTGTTGATTTTTTTGCACCATGACTAGGGCAGGTTGTTTGCATTGGGACATACAAGTAAATGCTGCGTTTATCTTAGATTAAACCATTAAAATTGGCCAGTGGGCCAAATTGAAAAACTTTCCAATTTTTTCTTATGGTGCATGGACGTTTTTTTTATATAATATACACCAATTCTTATAAATGTGTTATGTGCGACCATGTTTTTTTTAGCATTTTTTGTTGATTTTTTTGCACCATGACTAGGGCAGGTTGTTTGCATTGGGACATACAAGTAAATGCTGCGTTTATCTTAAATTAAACCATGAAAATTGGCCAGTGGGCCAAATTGCTCATGTGGTCCACAAGAAGGCATTAAAGTAGATAAATACAGAGACAGTGTTTTGCTTTTTTTCGAATCATGCTGTGTAATGAATTTAAATGGGTGAAATTCCCAATATTTTTATGATGCATGGACATTTTTTGTTTTTTTAATCAACAAATTATTATATTGTGTTATGTGTGACCATGTCTATTAGCATTTTTCGTGTTTTTTGTTTTGTTTTTTTGCTTCATGACTAGGCAAGGTTGTTTGCATTGGGCCATACAAGTAAAGGTTGCGCTTAGTGTTATTAAAAGCATAATAATTGGACATAGGGCTGAATTACTCATGTGGTCCACAAGATGGCGATAAGTGCAGAGATAGTGTTTTGCATTTTTCCCATCATGCTTTTTAATGGACTTAAATGTGTGTAATTTCAATTTTCTTCATGGTGCAAGTGTTTTTTTATGATATCCAAAAATTGTTATATTACGTGATGTGTGACCGTGTCTTTTGGCATTTTTTTGTTGATTTCTTTATTATATTTTTGGCACCATGACTAGGGCAGGTTGTTTGCATTGGGCCATATATATATTTAGATTACCATGGTAATTCTTTAGTAATCTAATTAGTTAATTTGTCAATCTAATTAGTTACTACGGTAATTTAAATCACAGCAGCTCAGATGAGGCACCAAGCAGTGTGGGTGGGGAGCGTTTCCACAGAGTGTTTTCAGAGCCTGAAATGCAGGTGTTAGGGACAGACGTGGAAGGAGATTTTTACAACAAAGTTCTAAAGCTTAGTGATGTATTAGATAGTAGGTGTTTTTTTTCCCCCTTGCCGTTCATATTGTGCTTTTTGTTTCATTTTTATTGATTGTAAAATATGTGGATGGACAGGGGGTGTGACATTCATATAATGTCAATATTTAGTGTTTTTATCCTACATAGTTAATATTGTAAATCCCACATTCTTTATTTTCATGTACATTCTGGGTGTCTCATTCAGTAAAAAAAATGTGAAATTCCATTCCGTTTTTAAGGCGGTCTGTCATAAAGTTTGTAGCATTTAATCAGACATTATTGTGAGGTTTTGTTTTAGTGTTCCTAAAAATAATACGGGCCCCCAGACACATTTTTTTTCTAAATTTGGCCCCCGAGTCAAAATAATTGCCCAGGCCTGCTTTAGTAGGTCTTACTCTCTGTTAATGTGGAGGCACGTAACATCACTGGCTGCAATCACGTTCACCGTCCTCACATCCTCTCTGAAGACAGGAAGAAGGTTTTATTATTTTATTTTTTTACACAAATGAATAAACAAGACACAAACTTACCCCCACAAAGCTTTTTCTCCAAACCACTGCCCTTCTGAGAGCGTGGAAAGGAGCATCTGCTCTTCATCTCCTGCCTTCCTTTCCGTGACTTCCACCTGCGCGGACACAAAGGTGGGACATTCAATGGTGGCCTTTGGAGAGACGTTACACACACCTGACTTCACCTGGCCTTTGTTAATGATGTAAAAGGTGTCCCCCGAGGCCCCTTGTGCAATGATGGAGTCACCTTCTGTGTAGTGAGCCTGCGGGGAGGGAGAGAGCGAGAGAGAGAGAGAGAGAGAGAGAGAGAGAGAGAGAGAGAGGGAGAGAGACAAAACAATCAAAATGTGAAATAGGAGGTCAAGACCACTAATACAAATAATAGAAGAATGGTCGCACTTCTTATGAATGTTACCTCCTCCATCAGGTCACTCATCTTCATGATAACATCATTGGGTAGAGACAGCAGAGAAGGAACACTGCAAACAAAAGGGAGGATTTCTGTAGTCACTGGTACTGTTTACATTTAAACCAGTGCATCTTTATTATATATATATATATATATATATAAATTATACAACATTAAAATGGAAATTTAAGACAATTATAAATAAAACAATTATCCATTCATCCATCTTCTTCCGCTTATCCGAGGTCGGGTCACGGGGACAGCAGCCTAAGCAGGGAAGCCCAGACTTCCCTCTCCCCAGCCACTTTGTCCATCTCTTCCTGAGGGATCCCGAGGCTTTCCCGGGCCAGCCGGGAGACATAGTCTTCCCAACATGTCCTGGGTCTTCCCCGTGCCCTCCTCCCAGTCGGACGTGCCCTAAACACCTCCGTAGGGAGACGTTCAGGTGGCATCCTGACCAGATGCCTTAACCACCTAATCTAACTCTTTTCGATGTGGAGGAGCAGCGGCTTTACTTTGACCTCCTGAAAGGATGGCAGAGCTTCTCACCATCTCTCTAAGGGAGAGCCCCGCTATCCAGCAGAGGAAACTAATTTTGGCTGCTTGTACCCGTGATGTATTCCTTTCGGCCATAACCCAAAGATTATGACCATAAGTGAGGATGGGAACGTAGATTGACCGGTAAATTGAGAGCTTTGCCTGCCGGCTCAACCCCTTCTTCACCTCAACAGATCGATACAGCATCCGCATTACTGAAGACACCGCACTAATCCGCCTGTCGATCTCACGATCCACTCTTCCCTCACTCGTGAACAGGACTCCGAGGTACTTAAACTCCTTCATTTGGGACAGGGTCTCCTACCCAACCCTGAGATGGCACGACACTCTTTTCCGGGCGAGAACAATGGACTCGGACTTGTAGATGCTGATACTCATCCCAGTCACTTCACACTCAGCCGCGAACCGATCCAGTAAGACCTAAAGATCCTAGCCAGATGAAGCCATCTGGACCACATCCTCTGAAAAAAGCAGAGACCTATTCCTGCAGCCACCAAACCGGATCCACTCAACGCTTTGACAGCGCCTACAAATTCTGTCCGTAAAAGTTATGAACAGAATCGGTGACAAAGAGCAGCCTTGGCGGAGTCCAACCCTCACTGGAAACAGGTCCGACTTACTGCCGGCAATGCAGACCAGGCTCTGACACTTATCGTACAGAGAACGGACCGCCACGATCAGAGAGTCCGATACCCCATATTCTCTGAGCACTCCCCACAGGACTTCCCGAGGAATACGGTCGAATGCCTTCTCCATGTACACAAAGCACATGTAGACTGGTTGGGCAAACTCCCATGCACCCTCAAGGACCCTGCCAAGAGTATAGAGCTGTTCCACAGTTCCACGACCAGGACGAAAACTACACTGTTCCTCCTTAATCCGAGGTTCGACTATCCGGCGTAGCCTCCTCTCCAGTACACATTAATAGACCTTACCGGGAAGGCTGAGAAGTGTGATCCCACGAAAGTTGGAACAACCCTCCATTTCCCCTTCTTAAAGAGGGGAACCACCGCACCGGTCTTCCAATCCAAAGGTACCGCCCCCGATGTCTACGCGACGCTGCAGGGTCTTGTCAACCAAGACACCCCCACAGCATCCAGAGCCTTGAGGAAATTTGGGCAGATCTCATCCACCCCCGGAACCTTGCCACCGAGGAGCTTTTTAACTACCTCAGGAACCACAGCCCCAGAAATAGGACAGCCCACCACAGATTCCCCTGGCACTGTTTCCTCAAAGGAAGATGTGTTGGTAGGATTGAGGAGGTTTTCGAAGTATTCCTTCCACCGATCCGTAGTCGAAGTCAGCAGAACACCATCCCCACCATACATGGTGTTTGCAGTGCACTGCTTCCCCTTCCTGAGACGGCGGATGATGGTCCAGAATTGCTTCAAAGCCGTCCGGAAGTCGTTTTCTATGGCTTTTCCGTACTCCTCCCATGTCCGAGTTTTTGCCTCCGAGACCGCTGAATGCGCACACCGCATGTGTATGTATATGTATGTATGTATGTGTTTATGTGTGTTTGTATGTAAGCATGTATGTATGTATGTATGTATGTATACATATATGTATGTATATATGTATGTGTGTATGTATGTATGTATGTATACATACATACATATATGTCATATATATGTCGTTTTCTGTGGCTTCTCCGAACTCCTCCCATGTCCGGGTTTTTGCCTCCGAGACCGCTGAATCCGCACACCGCATGTGTATGTATATGTATGTATGTATGTATATATGTATGTATGTGTGTATGTGTGTGTGTGTGTGTGTGTGTGTGTGTGTGTGCGTGTGTGTGTGTGTGTGTGTGTGTGTGTGTGTGTGTGTGTGTGTGTGTGAGTGTGTGTGTGTTTGCGTGCGTGCGTGCGTCTTCTTCCTGCTGACGCTCACCTGCCAATCAGCTGCGATCTTCGAGTGAGTCTCTCCTGGCTGCGCTGCATCATAAGGGTGTGGTAACATCTACGATCAATAACCCAAAGTTTGCACTCCAACTGCGCTGCGGAGTGGATGAGATGAAAGAATGAACTCTGCTCAAAGAGAATATTGTGCGAGGTTTTCTGCAGGAAGATCTGAGCACCTGTTCTTCATCAAGAAACAAATGATTCATTGAAAAGGACTTGTCCTATTTCTTCAGCATATTTTCTTTATAATAGAGTTGGACAGTTGGTCCACTGCAGCATCCTGCAAGTGGATGTCCTCCTCCTAATTACAGCCACCATCTGATAGGGCTAACTGCAACATTACAAAGACAATTAGTAAGACCTGAATCTTCAAGAGGGTTCCTCATGGGAGGAGACTGACAGCTAAAGGCTTTGACTTCTTCTGCTTTTATTAAATCACAGATACATGTCAACCCTGTGTGCTCAAGTCAGATGAAAGGAGAGGAATTTTCTATCTTCTATTCTGCAAACTTGACAGGGAGCCCGCTCTAGTTGTAGTTCTTCTTGTATATTCTTATCATTGACGGAGCAGGAAAGGGCTAGGCATATGTCTGGCTAAAATGTCAAATGAAGCGCCTGTCATTTATTCTTTGACATTTTACATGCGCACGTTTTACGTGTGTGTGTGTGTGTGTGTGAGAGAGAGAGAGAGAGAGAGGCGGTGGCATGTTCAGCTGAGGGCTTGTATGCTAATGTGGTGTTCCAGAAGGTGAGGTACCATCTGCACAGATCATGTGACAAGAAGTCAGGAGGAAGAAGATGCTGATGACAGATAAGATGGTGGAAAAGGACAGAGACAGCAAGTTAGCTACAATGACAAATGTCTTGTAGATTGTCAAGACGTCACGTCATAGACCAAAGAACTGTAAATCTACTTCAGCAACATCCTTTTTTGATTTTAATGCTCCATGCATTACAACACAAGTGTAGAACTAAAGGTCTGGGCCAAATATGATCAGCTGCATCTTTTAATGTGACCCGCCAAATTATTTTATATGGCCACACATTTTATATTGTCTGCCACATTATTTTATGTGATCAAAAACATAATTTTATGTGGTCCGCCACATTATTTTAGTTGGCTACACATTTTCGATGGGAGACATGTCTGTACTGCAGGCGGGCCAAGAAAGTACCCGCACTCTTTTACTACGAAGCCACGCTGTTGTAACACGTGGCTTGGCATTGTCTTGCTGAAATAAGCAGGGGCGTCCATGATAACATTGCTTGGATGACAACATATGTTGTTCCAAAACCTGCATGGACCATTCAGCATTAATGGTGCCTTCACAGATGTTCAAGTTACCCATGCCTTGGGCACTAATAAACCCCCATACCATCACAGATGCTGGCTTTTGAACTTTGCACCTATAACAATCCAGATGGTTATTTTCCTGTTTGTTCCGGAGGACACCACGTCCATAGTTTCCAAATATAATTTGAAATGTGGACACGTCAGACCACAGGACACTTTTCCACTTTGCATCAGTCCATCTTAGTGAGCTCGGGCCCAGCAAAGCTGGCGGCGTTCCTGGGTGTTGTTGATAAATGGCTTTCGCTTTGCATAGTAGAATTTTAACTTGCACTTACAGATGTAGCGACCAACTGTTACTGACAGTGCTTTTATGAAGTGTTCCTGAGCCCATGTGGTGATATCCTTTACACACTGATGTCGGTTTTTGATGCAGTACTGCCTGAGGGATCAAAGGACCACAATATCGCTGACGTGCAGTGATTTCTACAGATTCTCTGAACCTTTTGATGATTTTACAGACCGTAGATGGTAAAATCCCTAAATTCCTTGCAATAGCTCATTGATAAATGTTGTTCTAAAACTCTTCGATGATTTACTTACAAATTGGTGACCCTCACCCCATCCTTGTTTGTGAATCACTTAGCATTTCATGGAAGCTGCTTTCATACCCAATTATGGCACCCACCTTTTCCCAATTAGCCTGCACACCTGTGGGATGTTCCAAATAAGTGTTTGATGAGCATTCCTAACTTTTTTGTCACGTGTTGCTGGCATCAGATTCAAAAGTTAATGATTATTTGCACAAAAAAAAATGTTTATCAGTTTGAACATCAAATATGTTGTCTTTGTAGCATATTCAACTGAATATGGGTTGAAAATGATTTGCAAATCATTGTATTCCATTTATATTTACATCTAACACAATTTCCCAACTCATATGGAAACGGGGTTCGTACTTCATGTAGTCTGCCACATTATTTTATGTTATCTGCCACATTATTTTATTCTGTCTGCCGCATTATTTTATGAATCGTCCACGTCATTTATTCTTTCAATGTTGACCCAAAAATGGGTCAAACAAGATGTTCTTAGCATTTGATTTAAAAAAAATCCTGAAACATCTGCATGTCAGCGTGACTTACCATCTCCATCAATGTGTCATTATTACACTCTGATACGGTTGCCGTGACGAGGCTATGAGACTGTTATACTCCCTGTTACCATGACAACCACGGTGCACTGCAGGAAGCAGGTGTTGTAAGTTTGTTGAGGTGACCTGTACACACCCGTGACAGAGTACACCTGTGGGCAGTCGTAAAGGAGTGCCACCTCGCCAAACACTTCTCCAGGCTTGATTGTCAGCAGCTTGTGTCCATCTTTTGTCACGTCCAGCCTCCCTTCTGTGACGGCAACACAGGAAGTGTAACATTCAGGTTAATAAATACGTGGTGAACACATGAAGAAGGTTTCCTCAGCCTGACGGCTACTCATTGCCACATGCTCTGATTAACGGCAGATAAGAATAACTTACCCTCCAAAACGTACGCCTGAGAGCCGCCGCTTCCCTCCTGAATGACGCGGCAGCCATGATGGACGATAGCGAGGTACATGACGGCCGCCACGGCTCTCGCTTCGTCCTCGTCCAGGTTCTTCAACAAGTCACTCTTCAAGAAGGCGGCCTGGATCACTTCTTGACATCTGGAAACATGCAGACATTTTTTATTTGTGAAGGACTTGGATTACAATTTGATATTATGATACCGATATTACAGTATGGGGATATTTAAGCCGCACCAATCATAGTTTATTATTGGGGAACGGCGTGCCGCGGTTAGTAGCGAGGCCGTGCCAGCAACCTGAGGGTTCCTGGTTCGATCCCCAGTTTCTACCAACCTCATCACGTCCGTTGTGTCCTTGAGCAAGACACTTCACCCTTGCTCCTGTTGGGTCCTAGTTCGCGACTTGCATGGCAGCTCCCTCCATCAGTGTGCAAATGTGTGTGTGAATGTGTGTATGAATGGGTGAATGTGGAAATAGTGTCACTGATATCATTCTGTAGTGTGGGATTCAATCCCCACCTTTTACCATCCTAGTCACGTCCGTTGTGTCCTTGAGCAAGACACTTCACCCTTGCTCCTGATGGGTCCTGGTTAGCCCCGTGCATGGCAGGTCCTGCCATCAGTGTGTGTGTGTGTGTGTGTGTGTGTGTGTGTGTGTGTGAATGGGTTGATGTGGAAATAGTGTCAAAGCCATACTTGAGTCTCCCTGATTTTCTGGGAGACTCCCGAAATTGAGCGCCTTTCCCGAAAACCTCCCGGGACAAATTTTCTCCCGAAAATCTCCCCAAATTCAGACGGAGCTGGAAGCGACGCCCACTCCAGCTCCATGAGAACCTGACTCAATGTTGTGACCCTCTTAAACAGTGCAATTCTGCCATCTACTGTACATAGAATAGAATGTAAATATATTCTACATTTAAGTGCAGTCAAGGAACATATGCATTAGGGAGTTTGTTCCGAAGCCCACAGTAAAGAGACGTAACTTCATCACGTCGCCTGGTTATTGACTCCAACCCAATGTATTACACTGTCGACGAGCAAAATAAAGAAATACGCTGGCGAGTTCCAGAACAATTGGAAACAAGGATTTCAATTTATCCAGGAGAGTTCGAAGGGGAAGGGGTTTGTTGCCTGTAAATTTTGTAGAAGAGACTTCTCCATTGAACACGGCGGCCGAACGGATACTCAGTCATGAACGGTCAGTCAGCGAAGCACAAAGCATCCGCAGCGCAGCATCGTTCACAACCCAGTATTATGGGCCACCTCGCAAAATGGAGACCCGATGGTGTAACTTATGCTGGGACAAAGATGGCTATGCTGATAGCTGGAAGCAACATCCTGTTCTCATATGCGGATGTCTACAACAAATCTGTGAAGGATGTTCCCTGATTTGGAGATTGCTCGCCAATACTCAAATTGCAGAACAAAGGCTACTCAAATAGTGAAAGGTAAGTATTGTTATTGTTTTTTAGTAACCAGCGAGCACAGTACAGTTAGTAGAACAACTATGTTTTTATTACTGTGTATTTGATAGGTGCCGTCTGAAATTCAACTATTTCTTTTATTTATATATGTAATAAAATAAATATATATAGCTAGAATTCACTTAAAGTCAAGTATTTCATACATGTATATATATTTATATATATATGAAATATATATGAAAAATTCGAGTTTGTGAATTATACGCCACCCCTCTTAACCACGCCCCCCGCCCCAAACACGTCTACGCCCTACCCCCGACCACACCCCCATCTCCCACCTCCTGAAATCTGAAGTCTAGATTGGCAAATATGGTCAAAGCGCTTTGAGATCCTTAAAAAAAGGTAGAAAAATGCAATGCAAGTACAGCCCATTTACCATTTACTATTTACCATGTTCCAAAAGGTTTGACGTCACTCAGAGAACAATCATAATGGAACCTTGTGACAGGCTTACCCCAGCTGACTATACGTACATGTCCTTTTAAACGGACTTGGAAACAACCTTGCAAAATAGTCGTGTTTGTAAACTGTGACAACGTTGGATCCGCGTTGTCAGTCGGGAAGTGACCGCATTTCAATCGACGTCACAACCTAACATTGATTAAGTGAAGTGAATTATGTTCTATATAGCGCTTCTCTCTAGTGACTCAAAGCTCTTTTATATAGTGAAACCCAATATCTAAGTTCCATTTAAACCAGTGGGGGTGGCACTGGTTCTCGCCCAGAAAAGGGTGGAGTGCCATCTCCAAGTTGGGGAGGAGGTCTTGCCCCAAGTGGAGGAGTTTAAGTACCTAGGAGTCTTGCTCACGAGTGAGGGAAGTGTGGATCGTGAGATCGACAGGCGGACGCTGCGGCGTCTTCAGTAATGCGGACGCTGTATCGATCCGTTGTGGTGAAGTGGTGAAGAAGGAGCTAAGCCGGAGGGCAAAGCTCTCAATTTACCGGTTGAACTACGTTCCCATCCTCAACTATGGTCATAAGCTTTGGGTTATGACCGAAAGGACGAGATCACGGGACGAGCGGCCCAAATGAGCTTCCTCCGCAGGGTGGCAGGACTCTCCCTTAGAGATAGGGTGAGAAGCTCTGTCATCCGGGAGGAACTCAGAGTAAAGCCGCTTATCCTCCACATG
The DNA here is from genome assembly GCF_033978795.1 of Nerophis ophidion. NCBI lineage: Eukaryota > Metazoa > Chordata > Actinopteri > Syngnathiformes > Syngnathidae > Nerophis > Nerophis ophidion. Next base: position 34,551,359 of record NC_084617.1, read on the forward strand.
GAGAGAAGCCAGATGGGCATCTGCTCAGGATGCCACCTGAACGCCTCCCTAGGGACCCAGGACACGTTGGAAGACTATGTCTCCCGGCTGGCCTGGAAACGCCTCGGGATCCCCCGGGAAGAGCTCGACAAAGTGGCTGGGGAGAGGGAAGTCTGGGCTTCCCAGCTTAGGCTGCTGCCCCCGCGACCCGACCTCAGATAAGTGGAAGAAAATGGATGGAATGATTGATGGATGGGTGGCACTGGGAGCAGGTGGGTAAAGTGTCTTGCCCATGGACACAAAGGCAGCAATTAGGAAGGCGGAGGCGGGGCTCGACCCTGGAACCCTCAAGTTGCTGGCACGGCCAGTCTACCAACCGAGTTACACCGCTCTATATCGACATATTAAATGTCGTCAAAAAGCATGTAAACGTAGCGTTTGTGTTGTAAAATATTAGTTGAGAGATGAGCACATTTCAATGTCAAATCAAGGTCACACAGTGTAAAAACAACTATTGTAGAGTTTACAGTTAAAAAAACAAAATGCCAGATTTATCGGCAGAATTGAACGTAAAAATAACCGTTACCGTTTTTCATTGACAGTAATGCACTTAAAAAACAACGCCCATAAATTTCACAGTAAAAAAAACTGCCAGCTAATAATTTAACTTAAAATAAACATTGGTACCATTTTTCCATTCACAGTAATCCACTGTAAAAACAACATGGTAAAAAATCGGCAGCTGCGTTGGCAGAATGGAAGGTAAAGTGAACACCGAGGGGACGGTCATGCACTCTTTCTTACTCCTGGCTTTTGTCGCACATCTTTGGAGGAAAGCTGGTAAGATCCGAAGTGACAGACTCAGACATGATCAACTTCCTGTTGGCTCGCCCCAAGTCTTTATCTCCTTGAGCAGAGCAGGCTGCAACACATCACAAACAAACATTGACGCAGCTTTTATTGACTACAGTCGTTAAGAAAAGATATCTTGGAGACATCTTTGCGTCGTTCACATATTGACATGCTAACATAAACGTGCTAACATTAATAACTGTGTTAATGTTTTAGCTGGCAATTCAGCAAATTGTACACGTTTAAACCCAATAATCGTGTGTTTTGTTACTAGGTGCAATCTTAAAAGTATGCCAGCTTTTTATATGTGGACATGCTAGCATAAATGTGCTAACATTACTATGCTAATGTTTTAGCCAGCAATTAAGCACATTTTACACGTTTAAACCTAATAATCCTGGATTTTGTTACTTGGTGCCATCCTAAAAGTATGCCAGCCGTTCATATGTTGAGATGCTAACATAATCATGCTAATGTTTTAGCTGGCAATTTAGCAAATTGTACCCGTTTAAACCTAGTAATCATTGGTTTTGTTACTTGGTGCTGTCACGCCAAATTTCTTCTCCATACAAAAACCTCCCCCCCATCCCCCATTTACTTCCGGGGTCATGATTAATACAGACATTTTGTTAACGTTATATTATAAAAATATAACGCTATATTATAAAAATACAGACGTTTTGTTAACGCTATATTATAAAAAAATTTTAAAAACAATTTACAAACACAAGCTATGGGATGAAATAAGAGGAAACGTGACCCCGGAAGTAAATGCGTCATCCCATAGCTTGTGTTTGTAAATTGTTTTTTAATTTTTTTTAGAATATAGCGTTAACAAAACGTCTGTATTTTTATAATATAGCGTTATATTTTTATAATATAGCGTTATATTTTTATAATATAGCGTTAACAAAGCGTCTGTATTAATCATGACCCCGGAAGTAAATGGGGGGCAGGAGGGGGGGTTTGTAGGGGGAAAGAAATTTGGCGTGACAGTGCCATCTTGAAAGTATGCTATCCGTTCATATGTTGACATGCTAACATAAACATACTAATGTTTTAGCTGGAAAATTAGCAAATTGTACACGTTTAAACTTAATAATCATGGGATTTGATTAAATTTCTTCCCCCCGACAAAAACCTTCCCCCCGGAAGAAGAAATTTGGCGTGACAGCAGTGACAATACCAGGTTATACGACTCATAAGGGTTACAGCTGCAAAATTAGCGAAGCAAAAATAGCTTGAAAGGTTAGCATGCTGGAATGCTAATATTTTTTCCTCACCGTTAGTTTTCACCAATGACAATCAGCCAATCATAATGCTTTTAAAACAGGCAGCTGTGTGGGCTGCTTTAAGGTCCTTCCACCCTCATTGGGGTCCTTCAAGCATTAGAGGGGCTGTCACGCCAAATTTCTTCCGGGAGAAGGTTGTTGTAGGGGGTAAGAAATTTGGCGTGACAGTGCCATCTTGAAAGTATGCTATCCGTTCATATGTTGACATGCTAACATAAACATACTAATGTTTTAGCTGGAAAATTAGCAAATTGTACACATTTAAACCTAATAATCATGGGTTTTGATGAAATTTCTTCCCCCCGACAAAAACCTTCCCCCCGGAAGAAGAAATTTGGCGTGACAGCAGTGACAATACCAAGTTATACGACTCATAAAGGTTACAGCTGCAAAATTAGCGAAGCAAAAATAGCTTGAAAGGTTATCATGCTGGAATGCTAATATTTTTTCCTCACCGTTAGTTTTCACCAATGACAATCAGCCAATAATAATGCTTTTAAAACAGGCAGCTGTGTGGGCTGCTTTAAGGTCCTTCCACCCTCATTGGGGTCCTTCAAGCATTAGAGGGCCAAATTTCTTCCGGGGGAAGGTTGTTGTAGGGGGTAAGAAATTTGGCGTGACAGTGCCATCTTGAAAGTATGCTAGCCGTTCATATCTTGACATGCTAACATAAACATACTAATGTTTTAGCAGGCAAATTAGCAAATTGTACACGTTTAAAGCTAATAATCATGAGTTTTGTTACTTGGTGCCATCTTAAAAGTATGCCAGCCATTCATATGTTGATATGCTAACATAAACCTGCTAACATTAGTATGCTAATGTTTTAGCTGGCAATTTAGCAAGCTGTACACATTTAAACCTAATAATCATGGGTTTTGTTACCTGGTGCCATCTTGAAAGTATGCTAGCTGTTCATATGTTGACATGCTCACATAATCATTTTAAGATTACTATGCTAACATGTTGGATAGCAATTTAGCAAATGTTATACTGTACGTTTTAACCCGACAGTCATGGGTTTTCTTACTTGGTGCCATCTTACAAGTATACTAGCTGTTCCCCTGTGCTAACATTAGCATGATAACATTTAATGTCAGCATTTTAGCTCATTTTGAACACGAAAAGCTAATAATCATGTTGTTTGGCATTATGTCTACTGTAGACCAAGGGTGGCCAATTGTTTCCACTGTATATTATGTAAGATTTTATTTAAAGAACTATAAAATGCAATTTTGAAATTTTGTATGAATGCTGAAATCTAATCCTGAACTGAAATGCTAAAAGTTTGCACACTGGTCAGGTAGCGTCAAGTAACAAAAACTATATGCATAATGAGCTAAAAAAAACAAACAAACAACAACAGTAGAATGCTAACATGCTAAGAATACCATGCTTACAGTTAGCATTTGTGAAATACCAAAATACATGAAATTAACCTGACCTGTTGAATTATCCAAAAAAGCTAGCATGCTAATGTTAGCATGCTAAAATTCTAACTGTAACAAGTACCAAAATATATGGCTCGGCATTATGTACCCAAAAACTTGGCTTAATATGCTAGCATGCTAACAATGTGTACAAATACAACATTAGCTAAAAAAAAATAATAATAAATAAACTAATGTTAGCATGCATACAGGTATCATTAATCAAGTAACACAATATTTGACTCTGAGGTGTATGTTTACAAAATTAGCTTTAAAAAAACTAGCATACTAATGTTAGCATGCATCATTCATCAAGTAACAAATTATTGGATGCAGAGGTACCTGCAAAATTCCCCCCAAAAAAGATAGCATGCTAATACTAGAATGCTAACAATTGTGCCGTTCAAAAAATAAGCTAGGAGCTGCACTAGTTTAGACTGTAAAGATTTACCAGGATTTCACCGTATTTGAACAGTATTTTTAAAATGCTCTAATAAAAATGTACATGATATTGCAACCATTGACTGTAAAATAATATTTCACAGCAATGAACTGTTATTTCACTGTATTTTCACGGTAAATTATTGTCTGGGGATTGACAGAGAAAATTGTCAGAGTGCCTACCGGCGTTGGCCACAGACGGACCAGGCAGGACCACGGACGCTCTGTAGCGGTCCAGTTCTTCCTGAAGTCTACGAATGAGTTCGTCCTTGGTGTCCAACTCCAGCTCCAGCTCGTCTATCAGTGTGTCCCTCTGCCGGAGCTCCTCGATCTTCAACTGCAAAGCGAACTGAAGGTCTCGGAGCGTACCCATGACCTGCCGCTTCTCTACACCTTACTCATTACGTACATACTTTATGGGACCAAACAAACATAGAGTAGGACATATGTATGTAGATCTGTAGAGTAGTAGATAGATATGTATATAGATATGTATAATAGTGAATATGTAGTAGTACATATTTATGTAGATATAAGAGTAGTATAAATGTATATAGATTTGTAGTCGTATATATGTATATAGATATGTAGAGTAGATATATGTACATAGATATGTAGAATAGAATATATGTATGTAGATATGCAGATGTAGAGTAGTATATATGTATATAGATATGTAAAGTAGTATATTAACATAGATGGCATGCATATAGTAGTATATATGTATATAGATATGTAGAGTAGATATATATATATATATATATATATATATACATATATATATATATATGTAGAGTAGTATATATGTATATAAATATGTAGAGTAGATATATGTATATATATGTAGAGTAGTATATATGTATATAGATATGTCGAGTAGTATATATGTATATATATGTAGAGTAGATATATCTATATAGATATGTAGAGTAGTATATATGTATATATATGTAGAGTAGTATATATGTATATAGATATGTCGAGTAGTATATATGTATATATATTTGTAGAGTAGATATATCTATATAGATATGTAGAGTAGGATATATAGGTATATAGATATGTAGAGTAGATATTTGTATGTAGATATGTCGAGTAGTATATACCTGTATGTATACAGATATGTAGCGTACCATACCATACCAACTTTATTTATAAAGCCCTTTGAAAACAACCACAGTTGGAAAACACAGGGCTGTACACCACAAAGAAATAGAGGCGAATGACAGTTTAAAAAAATAACATTTAAAACAGAAGTAAAATACACATTGAAAAGCAAATAAAAATTACCCTACAAACAATTTGTTGGATAAAAAGCAGTTTAAAAGTTAAAAACAGTTAAAAAAGTTAAAATTTAAAAATAGTTTAAAGTCTCCTGCTGGGTCTTAAAAGCCAATGAATAAAAATGGGTTTTAAGAAGGGTCTTAAAAATAGCCAAAGAAGGAGCCTATCTCACATGGAGAGGGAGATCGTTCCAGAGTTTGGGACCCGCAACAGAGAAGGCTCTGTCCCTTCTGAGCTTGCGCTTTGATTTGGGTACCTCCAGGATCAGCTGATCAGCTGATTTGAGGGACCGGGTGGGGGCATAGAGGTGGAGCAGTTCAGAGAGATAAAGTGGGGCAAGACCACTTAAAAACAAGAAAGATAATTTTAAAATGGACTCTAAAAGACACAGGGAGCCAGTGGAGTAGTTATAGTATATTAGTTTATATGTGTATAGATATGTAGAGTAGTATATATGTATATAGATGGCATGTATATAGTAGTATATATGTATGTAGATATGTAGAATAGTATATATGTATATAGATATGTAGAGTAGATATATGTACTGTATATAGATATGTAGAGTAGTATATATGTATATAGATGGCATGCATATAGTAGTATATATGTGTATGTAGATCTGTCGAGTAGTATATGTGTATATAAATGCCATGCATATAGTAGTATATATATGTATGTAGATCTCTCGAGTAGTATATGTGTATATAAATGCCATGCATATAGAAGTATTTATGTATATAGATATATGCATATAGTAGTAAATACAGTATGTATGTAGATATATAGAGTAGTATATATGTATATAGATGGCATGCATATAGTAGTATATATATGTAAAGTAGTATATATGTATTTAGATGGCATGCATATAGTAATATATGTATATAGATATGTAAAGTAGTATGTATGTACATAGATGGCATGCATACAGTAGTATATATGTATGTAGTAATGTACAGTAGTATATATGTATGCAGATATGTAGAGTAGTTTGTATGTATGTAGATAAGTAGAGTAGTATGTATTTATGTAGATATGTAAAGTAGTATATATCAATATGTATATGTAGAGTAGTATATATGTATATAGATGGCATGCAAATAGTAATATATATGTATATAGATATGTAGAGTAGTATGTATGTTTATAGATGGCATGCATATAGTAGTATATATATGTATGTAGTTATGTACAGTAGTATATATGTATGTAGATATATAGAGTAGTATATACGTATGTAGAAATGTAGAGTACTATATATGTACATAGATATATAGAGTAGTATATATGTATATACATGGCATGCATATAGTAATATATATGTATATAGATATATAGAGTAGCATATATGTATATAGATGGCAAGCATATAGTAGTATATATGTATGTAGATATGTAGAGTTGTATATATGTATATAGATGCATACATATAGCAGTATATATGTATGTAGATATGTAGAGTAGTATATACGTATATAGATGCATGCATATAGTAGTTTATATGCATGTAGATATGTAGAGTAGATGTGTGTCTTACCACGGCAGACAGTCCATTCGACAGGTGCAGACGTCCTCTGCAAGTCAAGTGAGGGACGGTCGCTCCTTTTCTCTCCTCCACGCTTCGGGGAGGGTGGGGGGGGGGGGGGCTCAAACGGCAGCCAGTCACATGACCAGAGAGGCGGACGTTTGGGGAGGAATATATATTGGCTGACACAATGTGTGAGGCACTGATTTCATTGATTGATTGATTGAGAAGTTTATTGACATCTTAATGAATGTAATCCTTGTAATGCTTTAAAAAAGCAAATGGATGGCACAAAAAGCCAAAAGGCTTGTTTCCATTGTGGTCCATTAAATAATATAATAAATATACATAAACCACGCAAAAATATATATATACACTATAACCACAGGGCTTCATGGTGGAAGATGGGTTAGTGCGTTGATAAGTTGAAAAACTTATTCGGGTGTTACCATTTAGTGGTCAATTGTACGGAATATGTACTGAACTGTGCAATCTACTAATAAAAGTATCAATCAATTCAAAAAAAAGATTTTCTACATTTGCCAGAATATTTCTTTTTAATTTTAAACATAATGAGTTTGAAGAAATCCATCCACCCATTTTCTACAGCTTATTCCCTTTTGGGGTCGCGGGGGGCGCTGTTGCCTATCTCAGCTACAATCTGGCGGAAGGCGGTGTACACCCTGGACAAGTCACCACCTCATCGCAGGGCTGTTTGAAGAAATATTTCACAAATATTCTTTGTCAAAAAAACAAGCTAAAATGAAGAATTAAATTAAAATGTATTTATTATTCTTTACAAAAAAAAAAAAAATGTACTTATATTGATTTAAATTGTCAGGAAAAAAGAGGTAGGAATTTAAAAGGTAAAAAGGTATATGTGTTTAAAAATCCTAAAATCATTTTTGTGGTTGTATTTTTTCCCTAAAATTGTCTTTCTGAAAGTTATAAGAAGCAAAGTAAAAAAATAAATAAATCAATCAATCAATGTTTACTTATATAGCCCTAAATCACTAGTGTCTCAAAGGGCTGCACAAACCACTACGACATCCTCGGTAGGCCCACATAAGGGCAAGGAAAACTCACACCCAGTGGGACGTCGGTGACAATGATGACTACGAGAACCTTGGAGAGGAGGAAAGCAATGGATGTCGAGCGGGTCTAACATGATACTGTGAAAGTTCAATCCATAATGGATCCAACACAGTCGCAAGAGTCCAGTCCAAAGCGGATCCAACACAGCAGTGAGAGTCCCGTTCACAGCGGAGCCAGCAGGAAACCATCCCAAGCGGAGGCGGATCAGCAGCGCATAGATGTCCCCAGCCGATACACAGGCGAGCAGTACATGGCCACCGGATCGGACTGGACCCCCTCCACAAGGGAGAGTGGGACATAGGAGAAAAAGAAAAGAAACGGCAGATCAACTGGTCTAAAAAGGGAGTCTATTTAAAGGCTAGAGTATACAAATGAGTTTTAAGGTGAGTGAATTTATTCAAACAAGTGAAGACCAAGTCTTTAAAATATTTTCTTGGATTTTCAAATTCTGTTTGAGTTTTGTCTCTCTTAGAATTAAAAATGTCGAGCAAAGTGAGACCAGCTTGCCAGTAAAAAAAAACAATTTTAAAAATAGAGGCAGCTCACTGGTAAGTGCTGTTATTTGAGCTACTTTTAGAACAGGCCAGCGGGCTACTCATCTGGTCCTTACGGGTGACCTGGTGCCCGTGGGCACCGCGTTGGTGACCCCTGTTTTAACCACTAGGCCCGGGGCATTAATACAGCCTGGCCACTAGAGGCCACTAGAGGTAGCTAGGGGTGGTTAAAGACAGTAGTTGAACATCGGCTGTTAGGGAAGAAAAAGAAGAGTGTGCTGCACCTAAACTACTAGCCACGTTATTGTGTTGCCTGATCGAAATAGATTAATATTTGATTTGTCCAGGAATACTTTTAAACATGATCATTACTGTTAAGCCGCTTCAGGGGAAAGAATGCAGCGTACACGTAAGTGAAAGCCTATTAGCATGTTAGCTTGTAGCCTAGCTGCGACTATTTGGTTGGTGTAACGGTACTGTCACGTGTCGAGACACTTTTTGTATTATCTGATCGATAATCTGATAATGAGATCATTTTTTGATCCATGTTCTACACGTTGTGACACCGCACGGCCTATTGTTACTCGGCGGTGAACGATTTTGACGCATATTGCTAGCCAAAAAAACGAAAAACAAAGGCTAACGGGTCAGGTTATGCTGGTACGATCTATATATAATGTTATTGTGTATTGTTTCCCTGTAACATTAGTTTTTGCTGTTATGATGTATTGTATGCTAGTAACATTAGTATTTGCTGTAATGATGTATTGTATGCTAGTAACATTAGTATTTGCTGTTATTGTATGCTAGTAACATTAGTATTTGCTGTTATGATGTATTGTAAGCTAGTAACATTAGTATTTGCTGTTATTGCATGCTAGTAACATTATTATTTGCTGTTATGATTTATTGTATGCTAGTAACATTAGTATTTGCTGTTATTGTATGCTAGTAACATTAGTATTTGCTGTTATTGTATGCTAGTAACATTAGTATTTGCTGTTATGATGTATTGTATGCTAGTAACATTAATATTTGCTGTTATTGTATGCCAGTAACATTAGTATTTGCTGTAATGATGTATTGTATGCTAGTAACATTAGTATTTGCTGTTATTGTATGCCAGTAACATTAGTATTTGCTGTAATGATGTATTGTATGCTAGTAACATTAGTATTTGCTGTAATGATGTATTGTATGCTAGTAATATTAGTATTTGCTGTTATTGTATGCCAGTAACATTAGTATTTGCTGTAATGATGTATTGTATGCTAGTAACATTAGTATTTGCTGTTATTGTATGCTAGTAACATTAGTATTTGCTGTAATGATGTATTGATTGTATGCTAGTAACAGCATTTGCTGTTATTGTATGCTAGTAACATTAGTATTTGCTGTTATTGTGTATTGTATGCTAGTAACATTAGTATTTGCTGTTATTGTATGCTAGTAACGTTAGTATTTGCAGTTATTGTATGCTAGTAACATTGTATTTGCTGTCATTGTATGCTAGTAACATTAGTATTTGCTGTTATTGTATGCTAGTAACATTAGTATTTGCTGCTATTGTGTATTGTATGCTAGTAACATTAGTATTTGCTGTTATTGTATGCTAGTAACATTCATATTTGCTGTTATTGTATGCTTGTAACATTAGTATTTGCTTTTATTGTATGCTAGTAACATTAGTAGTTGCTGTTATTGTGTATTGTATGCTAGTAACATTAGTATTTGCTGTTATTGTGTATTGTATACTCGTAACATTAGTATTTGCTGTATTGTATGCTAGTAACATTAGTATTTGCTGTTAGTGTGTATTGTATGCTAGTAACATTAGTATTTGCTGTTATTGTGTATTATATGCTAGTAACATTAGTATTTGCTGTTATTGTGTCTTGTAGGATTTTGTCTTGACGTTTGGCAATTTGCACGGATTGGGTAGTACTAGAGCTAGTGTCAAAGCTCACTTCTAGGTGCAAAATAGTGTGCATTACCTCTGACCTGGGTGTGTCCTTCCTAGTTATATTTACAGTATGTATGTAACAATTCAAAGATTAATTAATTTACATGAAACCAATCAAAAATGCATAAAACAAGCAAATTAAGATCCAAGAACGTACACACGCGCCATAACTTGTTTTAATACAAAGTAAAGAAAACATAAAGCACAGTTCCGGTGTGTTTTTAATCGATTACGTTTATGAAAAGAGCCTTGGAAGTGAGGCAAAATGTAAGTAAACATGGTTAGTCTCACGCTACTTGTGAGTCCCATCAAAAGCGACTAGGCAATCGGCGGGATCTGAAAATCAATGTGCGACTCAATCAATTTAAAATATATTTGCCAGAGTCACAGATAAATGTATAACCTAAGTTATAATAAACACTTTACTCTCCTTAGATGCTTTGCAGGGGAGTTTTGTTGAGTGTAAACTTGGAAAATTTCAGAGATTTGTGTCTGTGTTGGCCCTGCGATGAGGTGGCGACTTGTCCAGGGTGTACCCCGCCTTCCGCCCGATTGTAGCTGTGATAGGCGCCAGCGCCCCCCGCGACCCCGAAAGGGAATAAGCGGTAGAAAATGGATGGATGGATGTGGCGTGAGTACTTGGTCAATCCTTCAAATGTCACTATTCTGGATATGTGTTCTACGTCATCAGTGTTGGTGTACAGTGGTGATGAAATCATCAGTGTTGGTGTACAGTAGGGGTGTAATGGTATGTGTATTTGTATTGAACCGTTTTGGTGTGGGGGTTCCGGTTTGGTGCGGAGGAGTACCGAACGAGTTCCACACGAATATATGAAGTAGCCGCCTATGCTAAAGTCTTAACAAGCTGCTCAGCTTCGTTTTGCCTCCGTCTCTGTCTGTACACAGCACCCTGCATTTTCCCTCCCACACAACCATCTGATTGGTTACAACCATAGCCATAACAAGCCAATCAGCAGTGTGTATTCAGCGTCGAGCAGATAGGGCTTTAGCAGGGGAGCAACGGACTCTCCCCAAACTATACTAAACCCTTCCAAGTCAACTACTTTCTAAACATCAGAATGAGCCCGTTGACCTTCTAGAAACAAACTCAGCTCACTCGCAGTCCTGGTTTGAGGTGAAGGCTAGTTAGCTTTTAGCGTAATGTTAGCTCATTTTGCGGTGTGTTCGTGTGTGTGCGTGTGTGTGTGTGTGTGTGTGTTTGTAAGTGTGTGTTACGGACAGTGTTGATTGAGGTGTGTTGAAGCAGCAAAAAATGACATTATATTAAATGAATAGTTTCTGTCTCTGATAGTGTATATAAGAATATACTGTAAGTGCATCATAAAGCCGACATGAACTCCATGGTGTTCACGGATGAATAGTCTCTCCTATTGCTATTGTGCTATTTTTTCAGCAATAGTTACATTAATCATTAGTAATGTAGCAGCCTGGTTTTGAATGGCAGGGTCCCATGTTGATACAAATATAACATTTACATAATAAAAGTCAACTACAGGCTTCCCCAAGGCTGTAATAAATTAAGCATGATGAGTTGACTTGAAGGGCTTCACGGTGGCAGAGGGGTTAGTGCGTCTGCCTCACAATACGAAGTTCCTGCAGTCCTGGGTTCAAATCCAGGCTCGGGATCTTTCTGTGTGGAGTTTGCATGTTCTCCCCGTGAATGCGTGGGTTCCCTCCGGGTACTCCGGCTTCCTCCCACTTCCAAAGACATGCACCTGGGGATAGGTTGATTGGCAACACTAAATTGGCCCTAGTGTGTGAATGTGAGTGTGAATGTTGTCTGTCTATCTGTGTTGGCCCTGCGATGAGGTGGCGACTTGTCCAGGGTGTACCCTGCCTTCCGCCCGATTGTAGCTGAGATAGGCGCCAGCGCCCCCTGCGACCCCGAAAGGGAATAAGCGGTAGAAAATGGATGGATGGATGGAGTTGACTTGAAACTTTTTAATGTTGCACTTTTTATATGTAGAAGAAAAGTTGTCATTTTATTTCATCAAAGCAACAACTTTAGGCAGTTTAATGTGGATTAACGTGGGCAGAATTATTATAGTGTTCCCAATGTTAAAAGGATCAAGCCATTGTTTACAAATTTGGTAAATAAATAGCCAAAACATTTATATTTTGTTGTTTTCTTACTGTACCGAAAATGAACCGAACCATGACCTCTAAACCAAGGTATGTACCGAACCAAAATTTTTGTGCACCGTTACACCCTTAGTGTACAGTGGTAATGAACTCATCAGTGTTGGTGTACAGTGGTGAGGATATTTTCAGTGTTTGTGTACAGTGGTGATAAAATCAACGCCAATGCAGTTGAACTCTGAAAATTGCAGTCCGGTCGCTACTCAGTTGCACGATCAGGTACGAAACGTGCTGATTGACCGCTGCATCTATCTTGCCAGCAGTGATTACACACTACAGTTGTCTCGATACCAATATTTTGGTACTGGTACCAAAATGTATTTCGATACTTTTCTAAATAAAGGGGACCACAAAAATGTCATTATTGGTTTAAATCTTAGGGTACATGAAACATATCTTTATTATTGTAATTTAGTCCTTAAATAAAATCGTGAACATACTAGACAACTTGTCTTTTAGTAGTAAGTAAACAAACAAAGACTCCTAATAAGTTTTCTGACATACTGTATGCAGTAACATATTGTGTCATTTATCGACCTATTATTTTGTCTACATTATGTGGGACAAACTGTAAAAATTGATTATAGATCTACTTGTTCGTTTACTGTTAATATCTGCTTATTTTCTGTTTTAACATGTTCCATCTACACTTCTGTTACAATGTAATAATCACTTATTCTTCTCTTCGTTGATACTTTACATTAGTTTTGGATGATACCACACATTCCCACTCTCCCTTGTGGAGGGGGTCCGATCCGGTGGCCATGTACTGCCTGCCTGTGTATCGGCTGGGGACATCTCTGCGCTGCTGATCCGCCTCAGCTTAGGATGTTTTCCTGCTGGCTCCGCTGTGAACGGGACTCTTGCTGCTGTGTTGGATCCGCCTTGAACTGGACTCTCGCGACTGTGTTGGATCCATTATGGATTGAACTTTCACAGTATCATGTTAGACCCGCTCGACATCCATTGCTTTCCTCCTCTCCAAGGTTCTCATAGTCATCATTGTCACCGACGTCTCACTGGGTCATCATTGTCACCGACGTCCCACTGGGTGTGAGTTTTCCTTGTCCTTTTGTGGGCCTACCGAGGATGTCGTAGTGGTTCGTGTTGTGGTTTGTGCAGCCCTTTGAGACACTAGTGATTTAGGGCTATATAAGTAAACATTGATTGATTGATTGATTTAGGTATTGATCCGATACCAAGTAGTTACAGGATCATACATTGGTCATATTCAAAGTCCTCATGTGTCCAGGGACGTATTTACTGAGTTTATAAACATAATATACATTTTAAGAAAACAATAAAAGATTTTGTGGTGCTAAAATATGTTGATGCAATCATGGTTGTGTCGACTAGATACGCTCCTGTACTTGGTATCATTACAGTGAATGTTACGTGTAGATCCACCCATGGCGTTTGTTTACATTGTGACGCCGGTGAGCTATTGTATCCTACAAGGGTGTGTAGTGAAGCATGTTTAGCTATTCCTCGTCCTCCAGTGATAATGAAACTTAAAAGAAACATACTTTGTTTGTCGCCATGGTGGCCAGGATTAGTGATCTAGATGTACTGCAGATGGATGTTAGCTGCTGGCTAGCTACCCATGTTTTAAAGCACCTCTTCCTGAGGGTGTTTCAGTGTTATAACTTCACAGTGATCTTTACTTTTGCAAATAAAACTCAAATGTAATAAAACTGAATAGCTTAGTTATCATCCATCCATCCATTTTCTACGGCTTATTTCCTTCAGGGTCGTGGGGGCGCTGGAGCATATCTCAGCTACAATCGGGCGGAAGGCAGGGTACACCCTGGACAAGTCGCGACCTCATCACAGGGCCAACACATATTTACAACATTCACACTCACATTCACACACTAGGGCCAATTTAGTGTTGCCAATCAATCATAATTAATTTTTAAATGTGACAAAAGAAAAGTGTATAAATATAGTTCCTTAATTCAAAATAAAGCATAGTTTTTTTTATCATACAATTAACATCTACTAACAAACACACAAGTTCCAAAAATTGGTACTGTTGAGTGCCGGTGTCGATTCCCAGAAACTGGGTATTGGTACCGTATCGGTCTAAAAGTCACCATCCATATCTACTGTTGTGGAATTGAGCAGTGTGGGCCTGTTTTTGATTCAAACATATTGTGGCCGTGTTTCAGGTGAAAGAAGATGAGAAAGTTTCCACGGTGAAAGAGCTTGTCTCTGAACGTCTCAACATAGCGGCCAATCAGCAGCGCCTGCTTTATAAAGGCAAAGCGCTGGCTGGTAGGTTTGTTTTCCATCTTTTACAATTGCTGCCACCCTATTTGTGATGACCACTTCTCCTTGTAGACGAGCACCGACTAAGCGACTACTCCATCGGGCCTGAAGCCAAATTAAATCTAGTGATCCGTCCAGCGGGAGAGAGGATGGGGTCTTCAGGGATGACTGCCAACAGCAGCACAACACGTGGAGGAGTGTGGCAGAGCGTGTCCACCATCCTTGCTAAACACTTCAGTCCTGCAGATGCTGCAAAAGTCCATGAACAGCTAATTAAGGTATTCAAACATGTAATACTGGGTTTCTAATAGGGATTATCGGCACCGATATCTGCCATTTGACGTGAACCAGCCTTTTATTTCCCACAACTACAACAGAACTACATGAGCAGATACAATATACACACAACTGATACCAGTGTTTATCACTAAAACAGTGTTGGTGTTAACACACTTTTTGTGTCTTTTTACGGATCAAAATCAGAAAGGATGCGCAACTCTGGAAGCCTGGACGCAGTTTTTTATGTAGTTTTTTCCACCCGGTTTGCTAGTTTTGTTTTTTTTTGATCGATTATCACTTTCCGCCAGCGTTTTTTTTTGGGGTTTTTTTTGCCGGGTCAGATTTCCATCCCCGTTTATTGCGTTTTTATTGGTCGTAAATTTTGATTCGCTGAAAGTTTTATTAATGACAAACACTGCCTCAGTTTGGACTCGGACAACTTGACGGCGAGGGGCTGTCTAAAGAAAGTCTTGATGGTAAACAGTAAGGTGAGTGAAAATATGTTAGATAGTTAGTTAGTTGGATAGTACTTTATTGATTCCTTCAGGAGAGTTCCCTCAGGAAAAGTCAACCTTTTTTTATTGACATTTTCAAATAGATGGGCAAAATACAGCAAAAGAATTACTGACTGCACAAAAAAAAAAAATCTGCCTTTATCCCTTGGGAATGTACAAAAACAGTGAAGTTGTCACATTGTGTAAATAGTAGATAAAAACAGAATACAATCATTTGCAAATCCTTTTCAACTTATATTCAATTGAATAGACTGCAAAGACAAGATACTTAATGTTCACACTGAGAAACTAAATTTTTTTTTCCAAATATTAGCTCATTTGGAATTTGATGCCTGCAACATGTTTCAAAAACACTTATTTGAAATATTCCACGGGTGGACAGGCTAATTGGGAACAGGTGGGTGCCATGATTGGGTATAGAAGCAGCTACCCTGAAATGCAAAGTCATTCACAAACAAGGACGGGGACATGGTCACCACTTTGTCAACAAATGCCTGAGCAAATTGTTTAAGAACAAGATTTCTCAACCGGTCCGTAATATCATTAAAAGGTTGAGAGAATCTGGAGAAATCACTGCACGTAAGCGGCAAGGCCTCAGGCGGTACTGCATCAAAAAGCAACATCAGTCTGTAAAAGATATCACCGCATGGGCTTGGGAACACTTCAGAAAACCACTATCAGTAACTACAGTTTGTCGCTACATCTGTAAGTGCAATTTAAATCTTTACTATGCAAAGCCAAAGCCATTTATCAACACCCAGAAACGCTTCTAAGATGGACTGATGCAAAGTGGAAAAGTGTTCTGTGGTCTGACAAGTTCACATTTGAAATTGTTTTTGGAAACTGTGGATGTCGTGTCAGGGCAGTACAGTGGGAGAAGGTTTAGTGTGGGAAAGGGGTTAGTGCATCTGCCTCACAGTATGAAGGTCATGGGTTCTATCCTGCGCTCGGAATCTTTCTGTGTGGAGTTTGCATGTTCTCCCGTGACTGCGTGGGTTCCCTCCGGGTACTCCGACTTCCTCCCCCCTCCAAAGACATGCACCTGGGGATAGGTTGATTGGACACAATAAAATTGGCCCTAAAGTGTGAATGTTGTCTATCTGTTTGTGTTGGCCCTGCGATGAGGTGGCGACTTCTCCAGGGTGTACACCGCCTTCCCCCTGAATGTAGCTGAGATAGACTCCAGCACCCCCACGACCCCGAATGGGACAAGCGGTATAAAATGGATGGATGGACGTTGTGTCCTCCGGACAAAAGAGGAAAGAAACCATCCAGACTTTTATAGGCGCAAAGTTGAAAAGGCAACATCTGTGATGGTATGGGGGTGTATTAGTGCCCAAGGCATGGGTTACTTTCACATCTGTTAAGGCACCATTAATGCTGAACGGTACATACAGGTTTTGGAGCAACATATGTTGCCATCCAAGTAAGGTCTTTTCATGGAGGCCCCTGCTTATTTCAGCAAGCAATTGGATATAAGGTGAAAAATATTTGCAAATCATTGTGTTATGTTTTTATTTACCATTTACACAACTTGCCAACTTCACTGGTTTTGTAGATTTCTCCATATTGTGTTACACAAAGTTACACTCCAGTGCAGTAGGTGGCGGTAATGTGTATTCCACGACAACAAAGTGTCATCTTCAAAGATTCCTGTTGTTGACACAAACTCTGTTGTTTTCATTTGAAGGACTACGAGCGCTCACTGCGACAGCTAAGTTTAGACGACATCGAGCGTTTGGCTGGGAGACTGCTTTACCCCGAAGGCGACGGCATGGACACGTCGTCGTACATGGACTAAGTGCTGCACTGTCACTGTGCTGATCCAGGATGCTGCACACAGCTCACACTCTTTGCAGTCATGTGAGGTGAAAGAAAGAGCTCTGAGCACAGATCATGGTTGGTGTCTGTGATAGCCACTGCAAGCGCTGATCACACAAATTTTGAACACAGGAATCAATCATGTCATATTTGCCTGCTACAACATCCCAGGGAACACTTACTTGTGTTTGAGGATATTTATTTTCAGTGTCAGTACTTTTTGACCTCATTGTATGATTTGTAAATAGTCTGTTTATATTCCAATATTAGAACAGATTAAACTGTGATTCTAGTCTCTTCTTTTTATATATTTTATTTTATAAACCTTTATTTATCAATTTAAACATCTACAAAAAATTAAGAAATAATAATTTAAAAAAAACTACAAAACAGTGCGAAACCGCGCCAGGGGGTTCTAAACTCAATAATATAACTAAAATAGAATGCATATATAAAATATATATATATAACAAAGTGCAAAGCCATAGGCTCACACAATTTCAGTAAATAATTTAAATTTAAAGACGGAGCTGAGCCGAAAGGCAAAGCTCTCAATTTACCTGTCAATCTAGGTTCCCATCCTCACCTATGGTCATGAGTAGAGATGTCTAATAATGGCCTTTTTGCCGATATCCGATGTTGTCCAACTCTTAATTTCTGATACCGATATCAACCGATACTGATATATACTGTCAGGGAATTAACACATTACTATGCCTAATTTTGTTGTGATGCCCCGCTGGATGCATTGAACAATGTCACAAGGTTTTCCAAAATAAATCAACTCAAGTTATGGAAAAAAATGCAAACATGGCACTGCCATATTTATTATTGAAGTCACAAAGTGCATTATTTTTTTTTAACATGCCTCAAAACAGCAGCATGGAATTTGGGACATGCTCTCCCTGAGAGAGCATGAGGTGTGCAGGGTTGAGGTGTGTGGGGGTAGCAGGGTGGTGGTGGGTAGCGTCCCGGAAGAGTTAGTGCTGCAAGGGGATCTGGGCATTTGTTCTGTTGCGGTGGGTCTTAACCTGGGTTTGATCGAACCCTAGGGGTTCGGTGAGTCGGCCTCAGGGGTTCGCGAAGGTCAAGACACACCCAACTCATCGTATAAATATAAACTTATCCCTATCGTCATATTATGGTTACCCCCAAACAATGTTCCCTCTAATTTTCCATCTGATTTGTTGTGAATTCATGCTTTGTGTTGGTTTTCTTCTTTGAACAAGATGATGTTCATGGACGGTGCATTTTGTGGACCAGTAAATAAAACATATAACTTTGTCTTGAATTTGAGAAAAAAAAAAAAAAAAATCCCTAAAGATGGGTTCTGTGAATGAAACTGGTGGGGTTCGGTACCTCCAACAGGGTTAAAAACCACTGGTATGTGTTTATGTTGTGATACGGTGCTGATGTTCTCCCGAAATGTGTTTGTCATTCTTGTTTGGTGTGGATTCACAGTGTGGTGCATATTAGTAACAGTGTTAAAGTGGTTTATACGGCCACCCTCAATGTGACCTGTATGGCTGTTGATCAAGTATGCATTGCATTCAATTGTGTGTGTGTGTGTGTGTGTGTGTGTGTGTGTGTGTGTGTGTGTGTGTGTGTGTGTGTGTGTGTGTGTGTGTGTGTGTGTGTGTGTGTGAAGCCGTAGATATTATGTGACTGAACTGGCACGCAAAGGCAGTGCCTTTAAGGTTTATTGGCGCTCTGTTCTTCCGTGCACACTGCAGCGTTTTAAAAAAATCATACATTTTACAATTTTTAAAACCGATACCGATAATTTTGAATCCAATACCTATTACATTTTAGAGCATTTATTGGCCGATAATATCGGCAAGCTGAAATTAACGCTAGTCTCCAGGACACGTTGGGAAGACTATATCTCACGGCTGGCCTGCGAACGCCGCAGGATCCTCTGGGAGGAGCTGGACGAAGTGACTGGGGAGAGGGAAGAGTGGACTTCTCTGCTTAGGCTGCTGCCCCCACGACCCGACCTCGGATAAGTTGAAGAAAATGGATGGAATTTAAATTTGGAACACGGCATCATTGTTTTCACAGCTTTCAGTTGTTGGAGGTAGAGAATCTTTTAACATAAAGTTCTAATTCTTTTTTTAAAGGCACAAAAACAGGTCGGGTATTGAAAAACTTACATTTATGAATACAAAACTTAGCCAATAGTATAATGAGATTGCTAAAGTAAAATTCCTTTTCGAGATTCCAGTCTCGTTGTGTGTTTGTTTACAATTTTGACATCCTCAAATTGAGCACAGAAGCCCTTTTTAATGGGCGTGGCTGCTGCTCCCACACGACCAATCATCAACCGCAGACGTCACCAATTCATATTTGATGACCAATGGGACTGACGGAGGCCACCACAAGACCCGCCCATAAGAGCTACATGACTGTTTCCGCCTTCTCCGCCGACTGGATAACGCTTTGGGTAATAACATGAATATTTTCACCCTTTCTGAGGTTTTCACGTCGAATGAGAGATGATATATACGTTGAACGCAGGTATGGTCTGAGACTGTTTTTTATCAGCGCTTTGTTTGCGCCATTTGTCACTTCCTGCCTTAAGCGATTAGCTTTAGCCTGCTAACAGTCGACTAGCTGATGTTGAAGGCGAGCCTGCCAGCCTTTGATTTGGGCGATATAGTTGCCATATCATAGTGACGTCACTACTTGTAACGCAGTCAGGCAAATTACAGTTGAAAATGTTTTAATTTGTGGTGCTAAGAGTTGCCAAATGTCAGCTTCCGAGTGCTGGGTGTGACTCCTCAGCAGGGCGGTGCGCCGCATCTCTCTCATCAGCACCACTTTATACATCCATCCATCCATTTACTACCGCTTGTTGTATTTCACTTTTTTTTCAACATTTACTGAGCTAACTGTAGAAGAGAAAGTCCAACACAAATACAAGAAGACGGAGTAAATATTGAAAGGGTATAAGAAAACACATTTTTGGGTGTAGTAATAGATGATAAAATAAATTGGAAATGTCATGTAAAAAAATATACAACATAAAGTAGCAAGAAACACATCAATAATGAATAAAGCATAACATGTTTTAGACCAGGGGTCACCAACGCGGTGCCCGCGGGCACCAGGTAGCCAGTAAGGACCAGATGAGTCGCCCGCTGGCCTCTTCTAAAAATAGCTCAAATAGCAGCACTTACCAGTGAGCTGCCTCTATTTTTTAAAATTGTATTTATTTACTCGCAAGCTGGTCTCGCTTTGCTCAACATTTTTAATTATAAGAGAGACAAAACTCAAATAGAATTTGAAAAATCCAAGAAAATATTTTAAAGACTTGGTCTTCACTTGTTTAAATAAATTCATTTATTTGTTTATTTTGCTTCTTATAACTTTTAGAGAGACACTTTTAGAGAAAAAATACAACCTTAAAAACGATTTTAGGATTTTTAAACACATATACCTTTTTACCTTTTAAATTCCTTCCTCTTCTTTCCTGACAATTTAAATCAATGTTCAAGTATTTTCTTTTTTTTATTGTAAAGAATATTAAATACATTTTAATTTAATTCTTAATTTTAGCTTCTGTTTTTTCGATGAAGAATATTTGAAATATTTCTTCAAACTTATTATGATTAAAATTGTAAAAAAATTATTCTGGCAAATCTAGAAAATCTGTAGAATCAAATTTAAATCCTATTTCAAAGTCTAGAATTTCTTTTACAATTTTTGTTCTGCAAAATCTATAAGAAATAATAATTTGTCTTTGTTAGAAATATAGCTTGGTCCAATTTGTTATATATTATAACAAAGTGCAGATTGGATTTTAACCTATTTAAAACATGTCATCGAAAATCTAAAATTAATCTTAATCAGAAAAAATTACTAATGATGTTCCATAAATAGTTTTTTTAATTTTTTCAGAAAGATTCGAATTTGCTAGTTCTTCTCTTCATTTTTTTCGGTTGAATTTTGAATTTTAAAGAATCGAAATTGAAGATAAACTATGTTTCAAAATTTCATTTTATTTTTTTCGTGTTTTCTCCTCTTTTAAACCGTTAAATTACGTGTTTTTTTCATCATTTATTCTCTACAAAAAACCTTCCGTAAAAGGAAAAAACATGTACGACGGAATGACCGACAGAAATACCCATTTTTAAATATATATATATATATTTATTTATTAAAGGTACATTTCTAGCAATTTATTTAAGTGTGTATTAAACTGGTAGGCCTTGCATTAGTCAGTACCCAAGAAGTAGCTCTTGGTTTCAAAAAGCTTGGTCACACCTGTTCTAGACCAAAAATCACTTCATATTCACTACTGCTCACTAGTGTTACATATCAGAATCAGAAGAAATTGTATTGCCTTTGTTTGAGAGCGGGTTCACAAACGAGGAATTTTCCTTGGCGCAATCGTGCAACATAAAACACATACAACACAGAATAGAATAACATGAGCTGTAACTGAGCTATCAGGTCTTGTTATTGTTCATGTGCCTGATGGCCGAATAGAAAAAACTGTTAAGGTGGCGGGAGGTGTGGGTCCAAATGGACCGTAGTCTCCTGCTTATCGGAGTTATTGTGTGGAAATATGGGAAATAACTACAAATGTGCACTTCATTCACTAACTGTGTTACAAAAAAGATAAATTATAATAATACATAATGTTGGATATAGAAAACATACAAACACTTACATCCATCCATCCATTTTCTTCCGCTTATCCGAGGTCGGGTCGCGGGGGCAGTAGCCTAAGCAGGGAAGAAGCCCAGACTTCCCTCCCTAGGGAGGCATTCGGGTGGCATCCTGAGCAGATGCCCAAACCACCTCATCTGGCTCCTCTCAATGTGGAGGAGCAGCGGCTTTACTCTGAGTTCCTTCCGGATGACAGAGCTTCTCACCCTATCTCTAAGGGAGAGTCCTGCCACCCGGCGGAGGAAGCTCATTTCAGCCGCTTGTACCTTTGATTTTGTCCTTTCGGTCATAACCAAAAGCTCATGACCACAGGTAAGGATGGGAACGTAGGTTGACTGGTAAATTGAGAGCTTTGCCTTCCGACTCAGCTCCTTCTACACCACAAGGGAACGATACAGCGTCTGCATTACTGAAGACGCCGCGCCGATCCGCCTGTCGATCTCATACAAACACTTTATTTATTAGATCACAATTATTGAAATTCAATGATTTGGTGCATTTGCAAACATCTAAAACGATGTACAAAGCAAACTATAACCCGCTAACCAAGAATGTACAACAATTCTTCTCAACAATGAGGAGAAATATAACCTTAGAGAAAAATGCAGACATGTGATTTTTCCGTCTAAAGTCGGAATTCCGCCTTTTTTAAGCTAGGGAAGAAAAAAAGTGTCGACCAATCAACTACGCCGTAATATTATATTACGCCGTATTATTATCTGTTATGAATGATGACGTTATTACCGCCATTTTCCAAATGTAAACGATGTCGGTTCTCGAGAGAAAGGACACTTCACGAGTAATATAATTATTTATCAACTCAAAAATAAGTTTCGATGGGACTGGATGGAAAGGGAAATCACTGATACTGTTGGGAAGAAGGAAGTTACGACTTTGTTCGGCGATTTTATTCGGAAAATCGATCGTCCCGGAAAAGTTTTGTGCATGTGGTGTCATGATAATATTGACTATGGATCACGAGGTTTCAAGGCTGTGGAAGTACATGCGAATCGCCAAAAACATATGAAACAACTTGAAGCAAGGAAAACAATCTTTTCACTAGCTGGTACTTTTGGATGTCAACCGAAAGTGAGCAAACCTTACGGACTTCATCCTTTGTTTACATCGACAACTGTCGTAGACATCGAGAGGAAAGATCCACCCGAACAACCCACTTCAGTTGCAGACAGGGTAGTTAATAATGAGGTAAGCTAAAAAATATTTGCTTACGAAATACGCATGTTTGTTTTAAATATTAACCAATTGCTTTGCGAAATATAAATGGGTTTTTATAAAAATAAAAACCCATGTGAAAATATATTATGAAATTACAGAAAATCTAAGAGCCGCATTATTGATTCCAATTAACAATTTATTCGAAATAAATTTGCATGTAATACTAGAGGCAGAAGTTGGCAGTGAAATCCAAAAAAGAAGCTACAAAAGCAGAGACCAAAAGGAAAATGCAGGCTGCTCAGAAATTTGCAAGGAAAGCTCATGTAAGGGCTCTCCGAGCAAGTAAATGTGTGAAGTGAACTGAAGTAATGTGGTAATACTGTAAATAAACTGTAGATAATAACACTTATCAATGTGACCCCTGTGGATGTGAAATGAACACAAGATGTAAATATTAGTGACCCCCGGAAATGTATTCAGTCTTTTTCATTGTGGTCAAATCACATGCCTGAAAATGTAATTTAAAACATTTGTATGCTCGTACAACACCTAAAACTTTCAGTGTATCAGTATGTGGAATTAAATGATGGAACGGATTAAGCAATGAAATTAAACAAAGCAGCAATATGTTTCAGTTTAAGAGACTGTTCAAACTACGAGTGTTCACTAAGTACACAAAACAATAATTATTATGAACATCTTGAACCCTTTTTTTATTATTGACACAAAGATTATTTATCCATTTAATATTTGTATGCTTACTATGTTATGTTATCTATTTGTTATTTATTTGTTCACTGTTCTGTTACATAGAACAAGGAAATGGAATAAAATTGCTAGGGTATGAGACGGGGTAGGATTAAATAAGCTCTGCTTCTTCCTATTCCTTTTCAGACGTGCTGTAATGAAAATAAGTGGAATTGTGTGATGCATTACATTGTATGGTATGCATGTTCCACATAAACTGAACTGAACTGACCTTGGTTACAGATTTACTTTGTATTTTGCATATATTTATATATATTTGTTTGTTTTCCTTCAGTGAGTCCAGTCTAGTGGAAGAAGGATGGAGACTTTGATTCCCACCATCAACCGTCTGCAGGAGGTTTTCCTCACAGTGGGCGCTGACGTCATTCAACTTCCTCAAATTGTAGTGGTTGGATCTCAGGTGAGATATGTCACTGGCGGTGGAAGTGTTATTGGAGCAAAACTGTTTGCAAAATGGGTGTCTCAATCAGTGTGTTCGTAATCCCATTCGGTGTGTATATTTTAATTTTTGTTACCGTATTATGATCTGTGTACGTAAAAAAAATCTGTCTGTGTTTTCAATTTGTGTGACTGTGCAGTGATATGAAGGTGTAAAAAGATTTGTGTGTCTGCAACGGCACCTTTACTTACCTATACTCACCACTAGTTGGTGCCTTGCACCCAAATATGGTATTAGGTGATGACAACACTCTCATTACTTGCTGTAAGCTTTAACAGCAACTTACTTGTCACAAGTAATTGTGTCTTCTTCAAATAAGTTAATTTTGTTAAGTTATCAGTAATATTAACTGTGAACTAGGGTTGTCTCCGTGCCAATGTATTAATACCGGTACCAAAATGTATTTCAATACTTTTCTAAATATAGGGGACCACAAAAAATGTCATAATTGTCTTTATTGTAACAAAAAAAATTACGGTATATGAAACATTTGTTTATTATTGTAATTTAGTCCTTAAATAAAATAGTGGACATTCTAGACAACTTGTCTCATAGTAGTAAGTAAACAAACAAAGACTCCTAATTAGTTTGCTGACATATGCAGAAACATATTGTGTCATTTATTTACCTATTATTTCGTCTGCATTATGAGGGACACGCTATAAAAATGAATTATTAAACTACTTGTTCATTTACTGTTAATATCTGCTTATTTTCTGTTGTCATGTGTTCACGGACATATTTACTGAGATTATGAATACAATATGAATTTTATTTTAAAAAGAAAAAAGATTTTGTGACGATAAAAAATATTGATGTCATTATAGTAGTATCGACTAGATACACTCTGGTACTTGATATCGTTACAGTGGATGTCAGATATAGATCCACCCATGACGTTTGTTCGCATTGTGACCCCGGTGAGCTATTGTATCCTCCTACGGTGTGTAGTGAAGCATGTTTAGCTATTCCTCGTCCTCCAGTGATAATGGTACTTGTAAGTAACTTACTTTATTTGTTGCCATGGAGACCAGGATTAGTGATTTAGAAGTAGCTAAGACACTGCGGATGAATGTTAGCTGCTAGTTACTTAGCATGTTTTTAAGCACCTCTTCTTGAGGGTGTTTCAGTGTTATTTTTTCACCTTTATCTTTACTTTTTAAACCAAAATGCGTCCATTCTCCCTTTTCTGTCCATACACTGTGTCTGTTTGTAAGTACGCTGTGTGTGTGCGCTGCCGAACATGCTCCTCTGCTCGTAAAACCAGCAATGTCACGACGTGATGACACGTCGTCATGCCTATAAGAAAATATATATGGCGAACCGGTACTTTTCAAACAGGTTATATTACCGCTTTTGATTAATTAGTACCGCAATACGATACTAGTACTGGTATACCATACAACCCGACTGTGAACTAGTTAGCTCTTCTGTGTGTGTCACCAAGAGTGTTATGTGGTGGCGTCATCACAGAATAAGATGTGTATGCAAGGCGCCAACTAGTGGTGAGCATAGGGAAATAAAGTTGCAGACACACGAGACTTTTTACACCTTCCCGGAACTGCACAGACACACAAGTCACGTGTAAATAGACAGCCAATCGGTGTTCCTGCTTCATACAAATCAGAATACACAGACATACATATTTTTTTACACACACACACACACACTTATACACAATTGGAAATAGGCTGATTTAAAAAAAAAAATTTGCACACAAAGAGCACATCTGATTAAACTAGTAATCAGATTGGAGTACAGACGCACATATTGAGATACACATTTGGAAATATTTCTGCTACAATAATACTTCCATAAATGGCCAGCACATTAGGCACACCTGCACAAGATAAGTGTATCAAACATGTCATTGAACAAGAATACTGTATACATATCTGCAGCAACTTGATGTCATGCAAGTTCAAGTTTGCATTATTTACACAAATGTCTCCAGAGCGCTAACGTTCCAATGTTATATCCCGCCCTCTAACGGCTTGTACACACATTATTTGCTGTGGGTGTTGTGAGCTAGTGATCCAGATTTGGCTGGTTAGTATTAGCTTTCGTTGAGTGTATATTCTATCATAACAACAACATGACTGCACATTGTTTGTTGCTGGTCTTGGACTACTTTTGTGTGTGTGCATGTGGTGATGACCAGACAGGGTGAGTGAGCACCATAAACACTATTTTATTTGGGCCGGTAAAATTCATTATTGTACAAACTTAGTAATTGTGGAAAATATTGACAGTTTTAAAACAAATGTGTTCTGCTGAACCACTAATGTTAACATGAGCTAGGCAATGGCTTTCTTGTTCTATTTTCTGATTTGAAAACTGTAACTGTGAGTAAGTTGCAGACAGCTCCTGTAAGTTTTTACTTGCAGTGTGCATCTTTAGTCTCATATGACATGGCTTTATTTACTGCAGAGCTATGCATTATTCCTTTCTCCATCAGAGGCTCACGCCAGCTCATCACTGTTCATTTGAACAAAAATGTATTTTAGTTTTGGTCAAATAATAAATGTTTGCCTCACAAAATAAATTAATAAATAGGAAACACTTCCTGTTTTTGCTGCGTGTGTAACATATACGCATGTTGGACCTCATTAAAAGTTGTCATGCTTTTGGTGTTACCAATAAAGTTGCCATATGTAGTAATGTGGCCAGAAATGATACTGCAATCACGGTCCAAATCCTGTAGTCTCCTGCCACTCTCCATGACTGATGTTGCCAGACATGCATCCTACTCCAAGGAACTTCTAATGGCAATGGAACGCTAGCAGCTAGCATCCATCCGCAGTCTTTTATCTACATCTAAATTACTAATCCAACCCCCTATGGTGACAAATAAAGTACGTTGCTTACAAGTATCATTAACACTGGAGGACGAGGAATAGCTAAACATGCTTCACTACACACCATAGGAGGACACAATAGCTCACCGACGTCACAATGTAAACAAATGCCATGGGTGGATCTACACCTGACATCCACTGTAAAGATATCTAGTACAAGAGTGTATCTGGTCGATACTTCTATAATCAATATTTTTTATTGTCAAAAAATATTTTTTGTTTTTAAAATAAAATTCCTATTGTATTCATAAACTCAGTGAATACGTCCCTGACCACACAAGAACTTAAATTATGACCATTGTATGATCCTGTAACTACTTGGTATCGGATCAATACCTAAATGTGTGGTATCATCCAAAACTAATGTAAAATATCAAAGAAGAGAAGAAATAAGTGATTATTACATTTTAACATAAGTGTAGATAGAACATGTTAAAACAGAAAATAAACAGATATTAACAGTAAATGAACAAGTAAATTAATAATTCATTTTTACGCTGTAGGTTTCTCTTGTTTATGCTTCTTGCAAGATGGTTTACGAAGTAATTATGCCATATTTTACTGATCTCATCAGCCAAATGTATTTGTAAAGTTATGCAGCAATATTTTAGTCTTCCATGTACGCACATCATAGATTCTATGAGCCAACCCACGCTACGCATTAATCATATAGTCTACTACCATGTCAATACACAAATCGTGACATGTAATGCATTATATTTTGCCGAGAAAATACCACCCCATATGTACCCCAAACCGCAATTAGCCGTGCGAATGTTGGCTAGCATGCTAAGCATTACACTAGGAGCTAATGGTAACTTTTAGATGGACTAAGGTCTAACATGTTTAGCAGCTTTACCAGTGGCAGTAGGTAGACCAAGATGGTGGTGTGTAACTCGCAACCTGAATGTGACACACTCACAGACTTTCTAATTGGTCAAACAGCAGAGGGTGGGGCATTGACAACAACAATATTTCGGGGCTGTAGATCTGATTTTGAAATAAGCATATGCCGGCTGAAGTACTGTTATCAGTTATAGAGATATTGGAAAAGAAGATGATTTATCAATGCCCTTTGACACATTCAATGATTACTTGAGATGACATAATTACATATGGCTCCTTTAAAATCAAAACTTCCTTGAGGCAGAGGAAATGAGTTTTATTACAAAAGTAAAACGGTAGAATTAGATTTACCTTACAGTTGTGTAGATGTCACAATGACTCACCTGCTGATGGCGTCAAAAGTGAAATGTGTCCTGTTCACTTTCTCCCAGGTGTACACATATTAGGATGTGGAACATGTCAAATCCATACATAACATTCTGATTAGGGTCCTGTTTTAGCGGTGGTGTAGAACTGTACTGCATTTTACTGCAGTATACTGTTTCTGATATTTCCTATTAACAATCTAAATCAAAACAAGTGTATAAACACCTTTCAGTAAATTACTCTGTACTTGTATGATAAACTAAAGTCACAGTAATAAACATTGGTAACGCCATATTACAGATCGACCCATTATCAGCGCCAATATTTGGCATTTTGACGCATATCGTTATCCTTTTTTTTTTAAATCGGTATCCGATTTTTAAATGTTTGAATTTTTCTTTTTTACAACTACAACAAACACTACATCGGCATATTCATACATGATACCTGTATTTACGATTAAAATATATATATATATATATATATATATATATATATATATTAGAGATGCGCGGATAGTCAATTATATCATCTGCAACCGCATCACCAAAGTCGTCATCCACCCGCCGTCCACCCGAACCAACATTTTATCAGAACCGCAACCGCCCGCCACCCGCTGACATACATCAGAGGTCGGCCACCTTTACCACTCAAAGAGCTATTCAAACCCGTTTCACAGAGTAATGAAGACAATGGGAGCCGCTAACGTTCTCGCAAATATCCAATGGCGTTCATCCTGGTGACAATAATATGGGAGTGCTGTGAAGCTATTGCCTTTGACACCTTCAACAACATGTACAAACCGATTGTTAGTCCGGCAACATGTTGTGTGCAGCTTTTGCGATCATACGTACAAGATTGAAAGGCATACTGGGTGATACAGAGTACACTGATGGTTGTGATATAAACAATTTTAACACTCTTAGTAATATGTGCCACGCTGTGAGGCCACACCAAACAAGATTGACAAACACATTTCAGGAGAACATCCTCACAGTAGCACAACATAAATGCAACACAACAAATACCCCGAATCCTTTGTATCCGTGATACTACCTGAATATATTTTACACCCCTGCGCCCCCAACCCTGCCCACCTTACCGACGCACCGGGGGGATTCTGGGTATTTGTTGTGTTGCGTTTATGTTGTGTTACTGGGAGGATGTTCTCCTTAAATGTGTTTGTCAATCTTGTTTGGTGTGGCTTCACAGCGTGGCGCATATTACTAAGAGTGTTAAAATTGTTTATATCACAACCATTAGTGTACTCTGTGTCACCCAGTATGCCTTCTTGTCGTGTGCGTGTGTCTGCGTAAGCCACACTCAACATGTTGCCGGACTGACAAGCAGTTCGTACATGCTGTAGAAGGCAACAAAGCCAATGGCTTCATAACACTCCCTCATACTTATTATCTGGGTGACTGCCGGCAGTCATTTTAGAGAATATTAGCGTCTCTTATTGTCTTCTTCGCTTTGTGACACGGGTCTTAAATGGCTCTTTGAATGGTAAAGGATACCGATCCCAGAACCATGTATATCAAATATTTCCGGATGGTTCAACCGCCACCCGCCCGAATCTAATTAAAATCTATTCTTTTGTCATGTCACCCGCCCGACCCACGGTTTATCCGCGGATGAGACCGCAAACCGTGCATCTCTAATATATATATATATATATATATATATATATATATATATATATATATATATATATTGTGAAGTAGATAGTGGTATACCCTCCGTGAGAAGTTTTTTTTTTTTTTACATCCATTTAAGAATAAAATTACTCTTCTTGTCAATAATTCTCCTCAAATATGTTTTGATACTTGATATTTATTTAAATTCTTATGAAAATTATTCTTTAGTCTGCTCAGCCCTTTTTCTCATGTGGTGCTGATCACCTACAGTACGTCTCCTCTGCCTACCTGTCAAAACCTTGAATTGTTGCCGGGAAGTCCAGTTTTTGTCCTTCTTCCCTGGCGTCCTCCCGCTCTAGTTTTGTTTGTTTTCGCTGTTGCAGCAATCAAGTCGCTCGACATGCCTCCGTCCGCAATACTCGGACCGTAGGCTCATTAAAGAAACCTGAGCCCGAGCTCATCCAAGATGGACTGGTGCAAAGTGGAAAAGTGTTCTGTGGTCTGACGAGTCCACATTTCAAATTGTTTTTGGAAACTGTGGACGTGGTGTCCTCCGGACCAAAGAGGAAAATAATCATCCGGATTGTTTTAGGCCCAAAGTGTAAAAGGCAGCATCTATGATGGTATTGGGGGTGTATTAGTGCCCAACGTGAGGGTTACTTACACATCTGTGAAGGCCCTGTCAAGTTATGTGTTGGTTGTTTGTAGTCTCCCCTAACTTGAAAAGGGTTTGGACCAGGGGTTACATTGGGACTTAACTCTTTTTGAATCCAATGATGAGAATAATCTCTCTTTCCCCTTTTATTTTGGACTTAATTGTCTCTTTTTTCATTAAATAGTTGTAAGGTGAAAAACATTTTGGAGAAAAACAAAACAAAAACAAAGAAACATTAATGCTGAAAGGTAAATACAGGTTTTGGAGCAACATATGTTATTATAATAGACGCCCCTGCTTATTTTAGTAAGACAATGCCAAGCCACTTGTTACAACAGCGAGACTTCATAGTAAAAGAGTGCGGGTACTAGACTGGCCTGCCTGTAGTCCAGACCTGTCTCCCATTGAAAATGTGTGGTGCAATATGAAGACTAAAATAGCAGAAGAGTGACTGTTGAACAACTTATGCTGTACAGTACATTAAGCAAGAATGGGAAATAATTCAACTTCAGAAATGTGTCTCCTCCGTTCCCAAACCTTTACTGAGTGTTGTTAAAAGGAAAGGCCATGTAACACAGTGGTAAAAATGCCCCTCTGACTACTTTTTTGCAATGTGTTGCTGCCATTAAATTGTAAGTTCATGATTATTTGCACAAAATAACAAAGTTTACCAGTGTGAAAATTAAATATCTTGTTTTTGTAGTCTATTCAGTTGAATATTAGTTGAAAAGGATTTGCAAATAATTTTTTTTTGGGCTTCACGGTGATAGAGGGGTTAGTGCGTCTGCCTCACAATACGAAGGTCCTGCAGTCCTGGGTTCAATCCCAGACTCGGGATCTGTCTGTGTGGAGTTTGCATGTTCTCCCGGTGAATGCGTGGGTTCCCTCCGGGTACTCCGGCTTCCTCCCACTTCCAAAGACATGAACCTGGGGATAGGTTGATTGGCAACACTAAATTGGCCCTAGTGTGTGAATGTGAGTGTGAATGTTATCTGTCTATCTGTGTTGGCCCTGCGATGAGGTGGCGACTTGTCCAGGGTGTACCCTGCTTTCCACCCGATTGTAGCTGAGGTAGGCGCCAGCGCCCCCCGCGACCCCTAAAGGGAATAAGCGGTAGTAAATGGATGGATGGATGGAGGAAATCGCTTTTAATTTACCATTTACACAATGTGACAACTTCACTGCTTTTGGTTTAAGAAAAAGTGGTATTAAAAATGTACTTTCCATTGACTGCTGTGTGAAACGTTCATGTCTATCTCTGAAAAATGACAGTTTGCTGTTAAAAATGTCAATAGCTTTTTTGTTGAAATAATTGTTCTGATCAAATTAATAATGTATACTACCACTGACTTGAGGCATGTGTATGGTGAATATAAGAAGTAGTGAATTAGTGATGTCACTGTGTGTTCTTACAGAGCAGCGGCAAGAGCTCCGTGTTGGAGAGTCTGGTGGGACGTGATTTCTTGCCTCGAGGATCAGGGATAGTTACCAGAAGACCTCTGGTGTTGCAGCTGGTCAACGTGGCCCCGCTGGAGGAGCGACTGAAGACTGACAATGGTACCTTGTGTGACTTTGTTGGTAAACATACTCATAAGGTGTCAAAACTAGTATACTATTACTAATACTAGTCTGTTTTGTTCATGCGCTTGCATGTACTTTGACATGCTACACTTCATCTTTTTGTACTAACCCACTCTTTTTTTCCTCTCTTTAACACTTTCCAGGAAAAGATGTTAAACACACGGGCCAACACAGCTATTCAGGTCTCTGTAAATGTGTCTTTTATTCCTCTCTTCTACTAGTTTGTACATTGGCTCTACAGTGGAACCTTGAACCTTGGTTCTTCAACATGGTCATGAATCAATCTTTGTATAGTGAAACAGAGTTCCCAATAAGAACTCTGCATGTTTTTATATATATATGTGTATATATATATATATATATATATATATATATACAGTGGGGGGAAAAAAGTATTTAGTCAGCCACCGATTGTGCAAGTTCTCCCACTTAAAATGATGACAGAGGTCTGTAATTTTTATCATAGGTACACTTCAACTGTGAGAGAAAGAATGTGAAACAAAAATCCAGGAATTCACATTGTAGGAATTTTAAAGAATTTATTTGTAATTTATGGTGGAAAATAAGTATTTGGTCAACCATTTAAAGCTCTCACTGATGGAAGGAGGTTTTGGCTCAAAATCTCACGATACATGGCCCCATTCATGCTTTCCTTAACACGGATCAATCGCCGTGTCCCCTTAGCAGAAAAACAGCCCCAAAGCATGATGTTTCCACCCCAGTGCTTCACAGTAGGTATGGTGGTCTTGGGATGCAACTCAGTATTCTTCTTCCTCCAAACACGACGAGTTGAGTTTATACCAAAAAGTTCTATTTTGGTTTCATCTGACCACATGACATTCTCCCAATCCTCTGCTGTATCATCCATGTATCCATTTTGGTATAAACTCAACATGTTTTATACCATTTTATGGAAGCTGCTTTTATACCCAATCATGGCACCCACCTGTTCCCAATTAGCCTGTTCACATGTGGGATGTTCTAAATAAGTGTTTGATGAGCATTCCTCAACTTTCTCAGTCTTTTTTCGACTTGTGCCAGCTTTTTTGAAACATGTTGCAGGCATCAAATTTTAGATGAGCTAATATTTGCAAAAAATAAAGTTTACCAGTTGGAACGTTAAATATATTTTTTTGCAGTCTATTCAACTGAATATAGGTTGAAAGGTATTTGCAAATCATTGTTTTTTGTTTTTATTTCCCATTTACACAACGTGACAACTTCACTGCTTTTGTGTTTTGTATATGAGTTCAGTTTTCTCGGTTTTTATAATGGTATCGAATACGTTTTGAGAATGTTGGAACGTCATAGGTATCGGTATCGACCGCTGGAATGCTGGTATCATGACAACCCTACATTGCATAATGCTCTGCAAACTACAACTTGAAAGAGGAAATATTTTTCAAAAAACTTTCAGGTCAAAATGGAGCTTTAGTAAAAGTAGAAGTTGAATGCATTAGATTGCACCTAGTGTCATTTATTTTCCCTTCGATCACATTCATGTCAAATGTCTCCTTGTTTGCCTGTTCAGGTGTCAAAGCTGAAGAATGGGGCACATTCCTGCACTGCAAGAGTCAGGTACTCCAGATGGTTAAACATGTGTGCTGCTGTAGACTGTTAGGTGATATTCATCACTTCTTTTTCTAATGAAGATTTTCACTGATTTTGGGGAAATTCGTTGTGAAATAGAAGCAGAGACGGAAAGGATTTCAGGCAATAACAAGGTGAGGAGAAAACCCATTTTAGTTTAATCATGTACTGTACTTTCCATAGGGCACACCGGATTATAGGGCACACTGCCCATGAATGGTCTATTTTTGTTCTGTTTTCATATATAAGGCGCATTAAAGGTATCTTTTTTATTTTTTCTAAATTGAAAAGTTGGTTAAAGTTAAAGTCCCAACGATAATCTCTCACACGCACAAGGTGTGGTGACATTATCCTCTACATTTGACCCATCCCCATGTTCACCCCCGGGGAGGTGAGGGGAACAGTGAGCAGCAGCGGTTGCCGCGCTCATGAATCCTTTGGTGATTTAACCACCAATTTCAACCCTTGATGCTGAGTGCCAAGTAGAGAGGTATTTGGTACCATTTTTATAGTCTTTGGTATGACCCGGCCAGGGTTTGAACTCACAACCTAAAGATCTCAGGGCGGACACTCTAACCACTAGGTCACTGAGAAGGTCTTTTTTGTGGTGTACATAACATGTAATGGTGGTTCTTTGGTCAAAATATTGCATAGATGATGTTTTACAGATCATCTTCAAGTCACTTTCTGACAGTCGCTTCAGGATGCGCCGTTTTGTGGGTGGTCTTATTTACTTGGCTCACCTTTGACAGTGTCTTCTCCCCGTCATCTTTGTTGTAGTGGTGTAGCGTGCAAGGACGGGAGTGGAAGAAGTGTCAAAAGATGGAGCTAACTGTTTTAATGACCTTTAGACTTTACTTCAATCAATAACAGAGCAGCCTCTCCTCATCTGTGGCTCACTAGTGCAACAACAACGCCCGAATTGTGTCCCGTGAAAAACCGTCCAACCGGAACTCTCTTATTAAACTAAAGTTCCTTGGGTGAATAATAATAATGTAGACTCACTACACCGGTATGTTTTAGTGCTTTCATGGCGAGTTCACTGACAAGTTATAAGTAAGAACTTTACACTACTTTTTATCAGAAATTGCAACCGCGGAGGATGAATGTCACATAACAAGAAGATAGAGAAAATTAAGAAGCTTATCGACTACGGTGTCGACATGGACTACAAAGGTGAACGTGTGCAATTTTTCAGGACTTATACAGATCCCAAATACACATCAGCAGGTATCAGAAGGAAAGAAAAGTTGATTTTGCATAATATTGTAAAACAAAACACTAAATAATATGTTTCACCTTATACACACACCATAATAATACTCCTATGTTGAAGCACAGTACAATCCATCAAGCGGTGCGGCTTCATGGCTTACCAAAGTTGTACTAAAACTTTTTGATAGATTTTTGAGTGCTGTGTGTAATGTTCTATATTTTCCATGGAACATATAACATTGTGGTGTTGTTTACTTGAGTCATATTGCAGTCTGCACCCGGGGATAGGCCCCTCCCACCTCCAAAGACATGCCTCTGGGATAGGCCCCTCCCACCTCCAAAGACATGCACCCGGGGATAGGCCCCTCCCAGCTCCAAAGACATGCGCTTGGGGATAGGTCCCTCCCACCTCCAAAGGCATGCACCTGGGGATAGGCCCCTCCCACCTCCAAAGTCATGCGCCTGGGAATAGGCCCCTCCCACCTCCAAAGACATGCACCTGGGGATAGGCCCCTCCCAGCTCCAAAACATACACCTGGGGATATGTTGATTGGCAACACTAAATTGGCCATAGTGAATGAATGTGAGTGTAATTGTTGTCTGTGTTGGTCCTGTGATGAGGTTGTGCCTTCCGCCCGTGTGCAGCTGGGATAGGCTCCTGCACATAAGGGACAAGCAGTAGATAATGGATGGATGGATGGATGGATAAAATCCTATTTTTAGCTGTTTTAGCTTGTAAAAATCATTGCTGTTTACACATTGATCTATCGAGATTGTTTTACTATATTTTATTTCTCTGTCCACCAGGGGATTGCTCCCGAGCCGATATATTTGAAGATTTTTTCCCCAAAAGTTCTTAATCTCACCCTGGTTGATCTACCTGGGATCACAAAGGTAAAAAAAAACAATGAGGTGAATATGAACACAGCTAATACTTTTACAACATTGTGTCCTCTCAGGTGCCTGTTGGAGATCAGCCCGAGGACATTGAGTCGCAAGTGCAGGAGATGATCTTGTCCTTCATCTCCAATCCCAACTCCCTCATCCTGGCCGTGTCCCCGGCAAACTCGGACTTGGCCACATCTGATGCCCTGAAATTGGCTCGCGAGGTCGATACAGATGGTAAGACATTTGAAAGTCTTCTTTCTTTCAAGACTCTTGCTTCTTTACATGTTTACAGTTACACGAAATGTAGCAGGGAGGACATTTAAGATAATTAGACACACTGGACTTTATTTAATAGTGTCCGCGTTTTCTTTACCATTCCTGTTTGTTTGCTATTGTCATAACTGCCACAAGTGGTGGAAAAGTGTATTACAACTGCAACACACTGCTGTAAGGTGCATCCCAAAAGAGCAGAGGGCTCTATAACTCCTAACTTTAGAAGAGCTCTGTAACTAGATGCCTGAAGAACCTTATTTTCATAACATGTAAACAAAACAGTAATTAGAGAACAAAAGGACAAATCAGTTGTTGACTGATAGTGGAGTGAAGGTAATGCTAAATATCACACTTTAATGATATGAATAAATCAAACACTTATGTTCGATGTGAAAACATGTAGAAAAACACATACAATTGTATTTAATAGCTCTAGTTGCGGCCATCACACTACATTTCTTAGATCGACAAATTGGAAAATTAAGTCAATCCACTATATTTTCCACACTATAAAGCTTGCGTGTGTGTGTGTGTGTGTGTGTGTGTGTGTGTGTGTGTGTGTGCGTGTGTGTGTGTGTGTGTGTGTGTGTATAGCCACCCCTTTTCTCTGATTACTGCTTTGCACACTCTTGGCACTTCACAGGTGTGCTTCAAGCACACCTGTGAAGTGAAAACCATTTCAGGTGACTACCTCTTGAAGCTCATGGATAGAATGCCAAGAGTGTGCAAAGCAGAGCAAACGGTGGCTATTTTTAAGAAAACTAGAATATCAAACATGTTTTCAGTTATTCCACCTTTTTTTTTTAAGTACTTAACTCCACATGTGTTTATTCATAGTTTTGATGTGACAATCTTTTTCAAAACTTTTTAGACCTGTATATTTCAGAAGAAAAAACATTGTGCCCTCTATTAGCCGCACTGGACTGTAAGCCGCAGATAAATACGTTGTGAAATTAGTTATTTACACAGAAAGATTTTGTAAATGTTTATTTACATACCTTAATGGTTTCCAAACAGTGCTGATCAAACAAAACAGAAGTCATGGTCATGGACCCACGAGCTGTGCAAGCTAGCTCTCCAATCAGCTAAACAGACTCAATAACTCCACGGTGACGTTTTGGTGAATTTACGAAAAATTAAACAATACAAAGAGAATGTCTGTGTATGTTAATAATACTAACACAGACACTTGTAAACCTGTTAGCATGTTTGCTCATGCTAATGACGCTAGATTGATTATATTACTATAGCACCTACAAATGAGCATGAAAACACTCCTACACACATCGCACATGGAACGCTTTAGTAAGTAAGAATTGTTTTAGTTATATTGTAAAACTTACAAACGTTGCTTGGAGTGATGAAAAATCCATACATGTAGAAACGCTTTGGTGTGCGAGAAAACGGCAGTTGTACTTCAGGTTCAAAGCTCAGTCTAAAACACTATGGAAATACAGCATTGTAGTACCTGCAATGCTGTATTGGAACTTGTCCAAAAGATGGCACCATAGCACTAACAATAACACACCCATTCAATGTGTTTGCTTTTTTTGTGTCTTTTTTTTGCATTACGGCCGCACCATTTGAATTAGCCGCACTGTTTTAGAAGCCGCAGGGTACAAAGCATAGGGAAAAAGTAGCGGCTTTTTATGATAATTGATTTTTTTTTCTTCAATTATTTTTTTATGGGATGGGAAAGTCTTTCTGAATGTTCTGTTTCTATATGGCGGAATACAGCTGACGTTATGTTGTTTCCCTTTAGGCCCAAAACTAGTTGAGACTGGATCAACAGTGCAAGCACTCAACAATTACCATGAATCTTAACAATTAATTAATTTGATTAATTCCCAATCACTAGTATTGTCTGTTGAGTGTCCTCACACTGTGGTAATGTCCACATCAGGTCGAAGGACTCTGCTGGTGGTCAGTAAGCTGGACTTGATGGACGCGGGGACAGACGCTCTGGAGGTCCTTCTTGGTCGGGTCATTCCAGTCAGGCTCGGAATCATCGGGGTGGTTAACAGGTTTGCCATAATAGTGAAAAATAAACCTAAATACTCGTTTTCCCCCTCAGTACCCAGGTCGTTGTCGTTGGATAACCATGTGTCCTTATTAGGAGCCAGCATGACATCAACACTCAGAAGAGCCTGCAGGAGTCCATGAAGGATGAGCAGGCCTTTCTGCAGCGTCACTACCCTTCGCTGGCCTCCCGATCTGGCTCTCGCTATCTGGCCAAAACGCTCAGTAGACTGCTCATGCACCACATCCGGGACTGTCTGCCGGACCTCAAGACCCGTGTGACTGTGGTCAGCGCCCAGTACCAGGCACGCCTCAACAGCTATGGCCAGCCGGTGGAGGACCACAGCGCCACCCTGCTGCAGATTGTCACCAAGTTCGCTAGCGATTACTGCAACACCATCGAGGGAACGGGTCGCTACATTCAGACTTCTGAGCTGTGAGTGTGACATGCATGATGATTCTTTGGGATCATTTCATCAGTACAATAAGATATTTTGTTACCCGTAACAACTTTTTAAAAAAGGGTGTCCAAACTTTTTCACGGAGGGTCGCACACTGAAAAATGAAAACATGCAGACGATTTTTCATATTCAAAACTAGGGTTGTGCGGTATCCCGGTACTAGTACGGTATTAAAGAATCAAAAACAGTACTATACTTGGTTTGAAAAGTACCGGTTCCCAATGAGCAGATGAGCATGTTGGGCAGCACACACACATGGAGTACACACATGGGACGGCGTGGCGCAGTGGAAGAGTGGCCGTGCCTAACCCGAGGGTCACTGGTTCAAATCCCACCTAATACCAACCTCGTCACGTCCGTTGTGTCCTGAGCAAGACACTTCACCCTTGCTCCTGATGGGTGCTGGTTGGCGCCTTGCATGGCAGCTCCCTCCATCAGTGTGTGAATGTGTGTGTGAATGGGTAAATGTGGAAGTAGTGTCAAAGCGCTTTGAGTACCTTGAAGGTAGAAAAGCGCTATACAAGTACAACCCATTTATTTATTTATTTACTTACAAGCAGAAAGTGTGTAGACAGAGAATGGAGAATAGACGCATTTTGGTGTAAAACGTAAAGATAAAGGTGAAGTTAAAACACTGAAACACCCTCAGGAAGAGGTGCTTTAAGACATGGATAGCTAGCTAGCAGCTAATGTCCATCTGCAATCTGCAGTGTTTTAGCTACTTCTAAATCACTAATCCTGGCCTCCATGGTGACAAATAAAGTACCGTAAGTTTCTTACAAGTTCATTATCACTGGAAGACGAGGAATAGCTAAACACGCTTCATTCACTACACACCCTCGGAGGGTACAAGAGCTGACCATCAACAAACGTGGGTCTACACCTCACATCCACTGTAATGATACCAAGTAAAAGAGCAAATCTAGTCAATACCAAGATCACAAAATCTTTTTTCCTGTTTCAAAAAAAATCTTATTATGTGTATAAACTCGGGAAATATGTCCCTGGACACATGAGTACTTTGAATATGACCAATGAATGATCCTGTAACTACTTGGTATCGGATCGATACCTAAATGTTTGGTATCATCCAAAACTAATGTAAAGTATCAAAGAAGGGAAGAATAAGTGATTATTACATTTTAACAGATGTGTAGATATAACATGTTAAAACAGAAAATAAGAAGATATTAACAGTAAATAGTAAAGTAGATTAATAATCCATTTTTACAGTTTGTCCCTCATAATGTAGACAAAATAATAGGAGGATAAATGACACAATATGTTACTGCATACGTCTGCAGACTAATTAGGAGTCTTTGTTTGTTTACTTACTACTAAAAGACAAGTTGTCTAGTATGTTCACTATTTTATTTAAGGACTAAATTACAATAATAAACATATGTTTCATGTAC
Organism: Nerophis ophidion; assembly: GCF_033978795.1. Lineage (NCBI taxonomy): Eukaryota > Metazoa > Chordata > Actinopteri > Syngnathiformes > Syngnathidae > Nerophis > Nerophis ophidion. The sequence goes on from NC_084617.1 coordinate 34,591,624, forward strand.
CCTAAGATTTGTTGTTACAATAAAGACAATGACATTTTTTGTGGTCTCCTTTATTTAGAAAAGTATCAAAGAGTCGAAATACATTTTGGTACCAATACCGGTACAACAGAGACAATCCTACCATCCTTCTATATATCCATCAATTTTCTACTGCTTGTCCTTTTCGGGGTCACAAGGAGCCTATCCAGCTGCACTGTACATATAGTAACCCAAATTTTGGTGAGTGGTAAACTTCTCAAAAGTATTAAATATCTATAGATCAACTTTCAGATTTAGCCATTGACATAAAGTTGTTGGTTTTTTTTCAGTTTTATGCCCCTATTGTCAAAACCCTCTGTGTTTAGTAGGACAACACAAAACATGCAATAATTTCCCCCAAAATGTTCAAAGTGGAATATTTAATGTGAAGTAATTGGAGCTTTAAATGGGTCAATAATTCAAAGCAACATTGCTTTTCATTCAGTATTATTTTTGAGCAATGACAGTTTGAAAAAAAACTCAGTCTAAAGGTCTCGGGGATCCTAAACGCCCCCCACTCAAAGTGTTTAAAGTAAGTCTTGCTGTATATCAAAGTTTTTACTTTCAATGCTTAAATCTATGGATCAATTTCCGATCTATCCGTCGATTAGAAGTTTTTAGAATTTTTTGAAGTAAAAAAACTGCCTACATGGCAGCTTTGTGTTATTAGTGTAAATATGGCAACATATAGACTTAGACAAACTTTAATGATCCACAAGGGAACTTGTTCAACACAGTAGCTTAGTTACAATGATAGATAGATAGATAGATAGATAGATAGATAGATAGATAGTACTTTATTGATTCCTTCAGGAGAGTTCCTTCAGGAAAATTAAAATTCCAGCAGCAGTGTACAGAGTTGAGATCACTTTAAAGAAAAAAGTAAAAAGTAAATAATGGGGGTTTAAAAGGAAACAAAATAGAGAAATATTACAAAAAGAATAAAAACAATGGGAATAACAATATAACAGTAAAATAAGAATATAACAAGACAAAGTAGGCAGTAGTGACCATGTTATGAAAACGTATTGCACTGTTATTGTTTTGCATCCCCTGTCATCCTAATACCCCCCGTCCCCCGTCCCAGAGAGGAGTTGATGGAAAGTGTAAGGATGGAAAGGACAATGCGGGTATAAATAGACTAGGTATAGCAATGTAAAATATAACCTATCTGCAAATATATACAATATATACTCATCATGTGTACAGTATACAATATATACAGGTATAATATGTCTATAACATATATACAATATATACCAAATGCTATGTACACTATCACATTATATTTGGCAGCCCCAGCATAAAAAGCGAGTAAGTCCAGCAGAAAATAGAATATAGACATTGACAACAAAGATAAGTAGCTGACGTAGAAGGTGTCAGGTACTAGGCGGATATTATCTGTTGCTGTATGGGGAGTGATTATACAGCTGGATGGAGTGTGGAATGAAGGAGTTCTTGAATCGCACAGTGCGGGAAGGAAGCTGAAGGAGCCTGTTGGAGTATGAACTCTGCTGTCCCTCAATTGTCTGGTGGAGTGGGTGGGAAGGATTGTCCATGATGGCCAGCAGTTTGTCCAGTGTCCTCTTGTCCCTCACTGATACAAACGCCTCCAATTGCGAGCCAATAGTTTGGCTGGCTTTCCGGATCAGTTTATCAATCCGGTTTGAGTCCCTTTTGCTGGTGCTGCTCCCCCAACAAACCACAGCGAAGTGAAGGGCACTGGCCACAACGGACTGATAGAAGATCTCTAACAGCTTGCTGCACACATTAAAGGACCTAAGCTTCCTCAGGAAAAAGAGTCTGCTCATTCCCTTCTTGTAAACAGCATTGCAGTTGTCCTTCCAGTCCAGTCCGCTGTTCAAATGAACTCCCAGGTACTTATATTTCCCCACCACCACTGCCACCTCCCGGCCCTGGATCTTGATGGGCTCCAGCGGGGTCATACTCTTCCTGAAGTCGATGACCAGCTCTTTGGTCTTGTCCACGTTAAGGACCAGATGGTTCGCCTGAGACCACTCCACAAAGTCAGCAATCAGTGTCCTATACTCCAATTCCTGTCCCTCTCTGACACACCCGACCACAGCAGAGTCGTCAGAATATTTCTGCAGGTGGCAGAACCTGGAACTGTACTGGAAGTCTGAGCTGTATAGGGTGAACAGGAAAGGAGACAGGACAGTCCCCTGTGGAGCACCTACACCACTGACCACAGTATCTGACAGGGAGCTCCCCAGTCGCACAAACTGGAGCCTGTCAGACAAGTAATCAGTGATCCAGGAGACAATGGATGAACTGACACCCATCCTGAGTAACTTGTCACTCATCAGAATTGGCTGAATGGTGTTAAAGGCACTGGAGAAATCAAAGAACATGATCCTCACAGTGCCCTTCCCACCATCCAGGTGAGATTGAGCACGGTGCAGCAGGTAGATAACAGCATCATCCACTCCTACATGGGGCTGATATGCAAACTGTAGAGGATCCAGGGAAGGAGCCAAAAGGGGTCTCAGCTGTTCCAGTAGAAGTTTTTCGAGGACTTTCATGACCTGGGACGTCAGGGTAACAGGTCTGAAGTCGTTCAAGCCCGATGGGATGGGCTTCTTGGGCACCGGCACTATGCAGGATGTTTTCCATAGCACTGGTATCCGTTCTAGCTTCAGACTCAGGTTGAAGATGAAATGGAGGATCACAGTCAGCTGAGCAGCACAAGTCTTCAGTACCCAGGGCTTGACTCGGTCAGGGCCTGCTGACTTGGCTGGATTGACTCTCTCCAGCTGTCGTCTAACGTGTCCTGGTGTCAGGCATACCGGGCTGGCTTTCTCAGTGGGGGAAGGGGGAACAGCAGTGGCAGAAGGAGTTTGTGTAGAGATGTTCAGAGGAGGTGTGAAGACAGGAGTAATGGGGGGTGGGCCAGTAATGGGTGCATTGCTAAATCTGTTGAAAAACAAATTCAGCTCGTTGGCTCTGTCTGCACCCCCATCCAGCAGTTTGGCTTTGTTGTTAAAGCCTGTGATGGCTTTCTTGCCTTTCCACACATCACAAATGTTGTTTTGCTGGAGTTTAGCCTCTGGCTTCCTCCTGTAGGCATCTTTCCCTTCTTGCAGCTGGACTTTAAGCTGCCACTGTATCCTCCTCAACTCGTCCCGGTCACCGCATCTGAAGGCTAGCTTCTTTTTATTCAGCAGCACCTTTAGGTGGCTGGTGATCCAGGGCTTGTTATTTGGGTAGCAATGGACAGTTTTTGTAGGGATGATGGAGTCCTCACAGAAATTGATGTAATCTGTGATGCAGTCGGTGATGCTGTCGATATCTGTCCCGTGGGGCTTACAGAGTACTTCCCAGTCTGTAGACTCAAAGCAGTCCTGCAGGGCAATGCATGCCTCCTGGTTCTTCATCAGCACGGATTTTGTTGAGATGGGCTGCCTCCTCACAGCAGGAAAATAATGAGGTGTTAAAAGCACCATTCATTACATTGCAACTGTTTGCTCTTTTATTCCACTTTTCGATATATCTTTTTTTGTAATATTTTTTAAAATGTGTCGCAGGCCATAAAAAAATTAGCATAGGACTGCAAATGGCCCAGAGGCCGCACTTTGGACACCCCCAATTTAAGGTGAAAAGCAGTTGTTTGCTGTATTAAAAGCACATCCCTTCTTTACTACCTGGCAAAACAGTGCTAACAAGCAAGATTTGCATCCCAGCTTAATGCATCTCCTCTGCAGCTGCGGAGGAGCCCGGATCTGTTACATATTCCACGAAACATTCGGCCGCACCTTGCAGTCCATCGACCCGCTGGGAGGACTGACCGAGCTGGATGTCCTCACTGCCATCCGCAATGCCACCGTACGTGCCCTCCCACTTTTGCACCTGAGCTGTGCTGTTGTGTATATGCCCAACCTATTATGTTTGCTATCCAGGGTCCACGACCTGCACTTTTTGTCCCAGAAGTTTCCTTCGAGCTGCTGGTGAAGCGTCAAATCAAGCGTCTGGAGGAGCCCAGTCTACGTTGTGTAGAGCTGGTCCACGAAGAGCTGCAGAGGATCATTCAGCACTGCTCATCCTTTAGCACGCAGGTGACACTTACTGAACTGCTGTAACGTGTCTTTAAACTTTTTCAGGGCCACAAAACTGAAGTAAAGATGGACCCCCACTTTTATATCTTGCATAACATTGGCTTTTATATTCAACTCTTCCCAAAGGTCCCTATTAAGGTTGTACAGTATACTGGTACTAGTATAGTATCGGGGTATTAATAAATCAAATACGGTACTATACTCTGTTTGAAAAGTACCGGTTCCCAATATTTTTTTATTTTTTATTTTTCTAACAGGCATGACAGCATGTCGTCACGTCGTGACATTGCTGGTTTTACAAGCAGAGGAGCATGTTGGGCAGCGCACACACACAGAGTACTCACAAGCAGAATGGACGCATTTTGGTGTAAAAAGTACAGATAAAGGTGAAGTTATAACACTGACACATCCTCTGGAAGAGGTGCTTTAAGACATGGATAACTAGCTAGGAGCTAACATCCATCCACAGTACTTCTAAATCACTAATCCTGGCCTCCATGGCGACAAAGTACGCTTCTTACATGTAGCATTATCACTGGAGGACGAGGAATAGCTAAACATGCTTCACTACACACCATAGGAGAATACAAAAGCTCACCGGAGTCACAATATAAACAAATGCCATGGGTGGATCTACACCTGACATCCACTGTAATGATACCAAGTCCAGGACCGTATCTAGTCGATACTACTATGATTACATCAATATTTTTTATCGTCACAAAATCGTATTATCAGTAAATAAGTCCCTGCACACATGAGGACTTTGAATATGACCAATGTATTATCCTGTAACTACTTGGTATCGGATCGATACCTAAATGTGTGGTATCATCCAAAACTAATGTAAAGTATCAAAGAAGAGAAGAATAAGTGATTATTACATTTTAACAGAAGTGTAGATAGAACATGTTAAAACAGAAAATAAGCAGATATCAACAGTAAATGAACAAGTAGATTAATAATACATTTTTACAGTTTGTCCCTCATGATGTAGACAAAATAATAGGTAGATAAATGACACAATATCTTACTGCATACGTCAGAAGACTAATTAGGAGTCTTTGTTTGTTTACTTACTACTAAAAGACAAGTTGTCTAGTATTTTCACTTTATTTAAGGACAGAATTACAATAATAAACATATGTTTCATGTACCCTAAGATTTTTTGTTACAATAAAGACAATGATGACTTTTTTTGTGTTCCCCTTTATTTAGAAAAGTATCAAAATAAATTTTGGTACCTCTACCAAAATATTGGTATCGGGACAACCCCTCCCTATTGGACAGGTGAATACAGGTGGTCCTAGGGTTATGAACAAGTTCTGTTCCTAGATATTAATTTTAAATAAGATCTTATACCTAAATATCAATAAGTCTATACAAGAATTCAATACAACAATAATAAAAAAAGAACAACTCTTTATGTGAACTACTTTTCTGAGCACCGTCACGCCACACAAACTTCACAATAAAAGCACGGAACTAAATAATAACAATCCCATATTCAAGACAAAAGTGATACAATTATAAAAGTGTCAAAACATTGGGCCCGCCAGGCCAAACTGTAAAGACTCCAAAGTCAAACCAAATCCTGCATACTGACAGTGAGCCGGGTCGCCCCCAAAATGTCAGCACTTATCCCTCACCACATTTCTGACACGACTCTTTCTGTATTTTTCAGTTGTTGCTGTTATTGTACAATGTAACACAGGCTGCACTTTGAAAATGTATCAAGTTTTTACACACTTCTCCAAATCCTTTTTTTAATTATTCTTTATTCAAATCAGCTAGCAATAAACGTAGCATCTTTTTCTGGTGTTATTCTAGACTGTACTGGTGTTGAAAGGCTTCTGTCGGTGCAGCGAGCCTTACGTCACACTTGCTTGCTTTCTCTCCTTGAGAAAGTGCCACCATCAATGTTCCCTCTAATTTTTCATGTGTGGGCAAACGCAAAAACTCCCTGAGCATTCAGTGGAGCATATATGAGCGACATAAGACGTGCACACTGTGGCCACACCTGCAGCACACCTGTCCCAAACCTGACTAAAAACAGGTTACATTTCTTATTATTATAATCAAAAGACAGCAGTCATTTCCATGAGATTATTTTCTAATAATTTGGCCAATTTACAATGACAATAACAGCAAATATTGTTTTTCATGAGGTGTGGACTAGTGTTGTATGTCTGGGTGGGGGTCCTGCTGGGAAATAGTTGGTACCCCTTTAGTTCCCATTAAAACAATCTCATGTTGTACAATGAGATGTAAGCATGGGCTCATGTGTACATTCCTGTAACTTTTCCTGTAACTTTCTGTTTGCAAAATATATGTTTTTTTCGTATTTCTTTAATATAAAAACAACATTTCATGATTAATATTTATGAATTAAGATTCCTAATAAATGACAGTGGAATAAGCACACATTTGATTGGTAAGTCATAGTGTAACCACCTGGAATTACACGTTATGGGCGGTGTTGGAGTTGTCCGACTTTATGTGTGGCTGTAAATGCATCATCATATACACATTCTGTTCATGTACAAGTACATATACATACATACACTCATGCATATAATCACGTTTCATCAAACATATATCAACATTGTTGCCCTAGGGTAAACTGGGTAACACATGGCATATTGACAAAGCTTAACCCATTGTTACTATAACAATTTACAAGATTAATATAGGTTGCCTCTCTCTCTTCCCTTTCATATTTCGGTATTCCTTTTTTTTTTCCATTCATCCATCCATCCATCCATCTTCTTCCGCTTATCTGAGGTCGGGTCGCTGGGGCAGCAGCCTAAGCAGGGAAGCCCAGACTTCCCTCTCCCCAGCCACTTCGTCTAGCTCTTCCCGGGGGATCCCGAGGCGTTCCCAGGCTAGCCGGGTGACATAGTCTTCCCAACGTGTCCTGGGTCTTCCCCGTGGCCTCTTACCGGTTGGACGTGCCCTTAACACCTCCCTCGGGAGGCGTTCGGGTAGCATCCAGACCAGATGCCCGAACCACCTCATCTGGCTCCTCTCGATGTGGAGGAGCAGCGGCTTTACTTTGAGTTCCCCCCGGATGGCAGAGCTTCTCACCCTATCTCTAAGGGAGAACCCCGCCACACAGCGGAGGAAACTCATTTCGGCCGCTTGTACCCGTGATCTTATCCTTTCTGTCATGACCCAAAGCTCATGACCATAGGTGAGGATGGGAACGTAGATCGACTGGTAAATTGAGAGCTTTGCCTTCCGGCTCAGCTCCTTCTTCACCACAACGGATCGATACAGCATCCGCATTACTGAAGACGCCGCACCGATCGGCCTGTCGATCTCACAATTCACTCTTCCCCCACTCGTGAATAAGACTCCTAGGTACTTGAACTCCTCCACTTGGGGCAGGGTCTCCTCCCCAACCCGGAGATGGCACTCCACCCTTTTCCGGGAGAGAACCATGGACTCGGATTTGGAGGTGCTGATTCTCATTCCGGCCGCTTCACACTCAGCTGCGAACCGATCCAGTGAGAGCTGAAGATCCCGGCCAGATGAAGCCATCAGGACCACATCCTCTGCAAAAAGCAGAGACCTAATCCCGCGGCCACCAAACCGGAGCCTCTCAACGCCTTGACTGCGCCTAGAAATTCTGTCCATAAAAGTTATGAACAGAATCGGTGACAAAGGGCAGCATTGGCGGAGTCCAACCCTCACTGGAAACGTGTCCGACTTTCTGCCGGCAATGCGGACCAAGCTCTGACACTGATCGTACAGGGAGCGGACTGCCACAATAAGACACTCCGATACCCCATACTCTCTGAGCACTCCCCACAAGACTTCCCGAGGGACACGGTCGAATGCCTTCTCCAAGTCCTTTTTTTTTTTTATTTCATGTATTTTTATTTTTTTTATTATCTTTCTAGCTGTCATTATGTGTAAGTATTGTTGCTTTTGAACAACTGTATTGTTGATAATAGAGGTAAACTATTGGTTTTGTTCATGACCAATAGCGCTTTTTGTATTGGTATTTGTATTGCTCCAGTTTTAGTGTAAAAATGCTCATTGTCATTACTATATTATTATTTATTTCGTTAACTGCTTATTTGCTTTCACTTTTACAATCATATTTGTACATATTGTATGTGCTGGTGTTGTTTTTGTCTCTCTGTCTAATCCCCCTCTTATCTCCATAATTTCCCCCTCTGTCTTCCTTTTTTTTTTTCTTTCTATCCCCTCCTGCTCTAGCCCGGCTGCACCAAATGATAATATAAATACATTTAATAAAGTCAAATTCAAATAAGGCAACAAGAGAAGTATCCTACACTTCTCATTTGTGAAGTAAATCTGAACAGCCGATATGGGCATCTACATCAACTATATAATTTGCCTGAGAACCTGGACAGGACAAAAAAAAAAAAACTGTAAGCAGGTTAGGTATAATTATTGAATACCGTTAAAGTAGGGTTGCCCCGATATCCATATTTTGGTGGAGGTACCAAAATCATTATTGGCTTTATTTTAACAAAATATCTTAGGGTACATGAAACATATGTTTATTATTGTAATTTAGTTCTTAAATAGAAAATTGTGAACATACTGGACAACTTGTCTTTTAGTAGTAAGTAAACAAACAAAGACTCCTCATTAGTCTGCTGACATTTGCAGTAACTTTTTGTTTAGTAATTTTTTTTAGATTTTCCTGAGGGAACTCTCCTGAAAGAATCAATAAAATACTATCTATCTAACATATTGTGTCATTTATCATTAAATTATTTTGTCAACATTATGAGCGACAAACTGTAAAAATTTATATTGTACATTGGTCATACAAAATAGGGCTTCACGGAGGCAGACGGGTTAGTGCATCTGCCTCACAATACGAAGGTCCTGCAGTCCTGGGTTCAATCCCAGGCTCGAGATCTTTCTGTGTGGAGTTTGCATGTTCTCCCCGTGAATGCGTGGGTTCCCTCCGGGTACTCTGGCTTCCAAAGACATGCACCTGGGGATAGGTTGATTGGCAACACTAAATTGGCCCTAGTGTGTGAATGTGAGTGTGAATGTTGTCTGTCTATCTGTGTTGGCCCTGCGATGAAGTGGCGATTTGTCCAGGGTATACCCTGCCTTCTGCCCGATTGTAGCTGAGATAGGCGCCAGCCTCCACCGCGACCCCAAAATGGAATAAGCGGTAGAAAATGGATGGATGGAAGGGTCATACAAAATGGACATTGGTCATATTCAAAGTCCTCATGTGTCCAGGGACATATTTCCTGAGTTTATAAAAATTAAAAAAATAGATTTTGTGATGCTAAAAAAATAACAACGTTATCATAGTAGTATCAACTAGATACACTCCTGTACTTGGTATAATTACAGTGGATGTCAGGTGTAAATCCACCCATGGTGTTTGTTTACATTGTGACGCCGGTGAGCTATTGTATCCTCCTACGGTGTGTAGTGAAGCATGTTTAGCTATTCCTCACCTTCCAGTGATAATGGTATGTGTAAGGAACTTACTTTATTTGTCGCCATGGAGGCCAGGATTAGTGATTTAGAAGTAGGTAAAACACTGTGGATGGAAATTAGCTGCTGGCTAGCTAGCCATGTCTTAAAGCACCTCTTCCTGAGGGTGTTTCAGTGTTATAACTTCACCTTTATCTTTACTTTTTACAACAAAATGCGTCCATTCTCCCTTTTCTGTCTACACACTTGAAAGTACTCTGTGTGTGTGCGCTGCCCAACATGCTCGTAAAACCAACAATATCCCGACGCGCCGTCATGCCCATTAAAAAGGGGGGAAAGACCGGTACTTTTTAGAAGCGATATAGTACCGAATATTATTCATTACTATATCAATCAATCAGTGTTTATTTATATAGCCCTAAATCACAAGTGTTTCAAAGGGCTGCACCAGTCACTGCGACATTCTCTGTTTAAAGCCCACATAAGGGCAAGGAAAAACTCACAACCCAGTGCGATGTCAATGTGAATGACTATGAGAAACCTTGGAGAGGACAGCAGATGTGGGTGACCCCCCCCCGGCCCTCATCCCCCTCTAGGGGAGACTGGATGCAATGGACGTCAAGTGGGTCTAACATAATATTAAGAGTCCAGTCCATAGTGGATCTAACATAATAGTGAGAGTCCAGTCCATTGTGGGGCCAGCAGGAGACCATCCCGAGCGGAGACGGGTCAGCAGCGCAGACATGTCCCCAACCGATGCTCAGGCAAGCGGTCTACCCTGGGTTCTGACTCTGGACAGCCAGTACTTCATCCATGGCCACCAGACCTGTGCCACCCCCCCCCCCCCCCCCCTCCACAAGGGAGAGGGGAGCAGAGTAGAAAAGAAAAGAAAACGGCAGATCAACTGGTCTAAAAAGGAGGTCTATTTAAAAGCTAGAGTATACAAATGAGTTTTAAGATGGGACTTAAAAGCTTCTACGGAGGTAGCATCTCTAACTGTTACTGGGATGGAATGCCAGAATACTGGAGCCCGAATAGCTCTATAGCCCGCACACTTTTTTTGGGTTCTGGGATTCACTAATAAGCCAGAGTTCTTTGAACGCAAATTTCTTGCCGGGACAGATGGTCCAATACAATCGGCAAGATAGGATGGAGCTAGACCGAGTAGTATTTTATACATAAGTAGTAAAAACTTAAAATCACATCTTAAGTGCACAGGAAGCCAGTGCAGGTGAGCCAGTATAGGCCTAATATGATCAAACTTTCTTGTTCCTGTCAAAAGTCTAGCTGCCGCATTTTGTACCAACTGTAATCTTTAAATGCTAGACATAGGGAGAAATGAAAATAATACTGCGGAGGTCTTGCTCCTCAGGGTTCCTTGGATCACCAAAGACGGACATGACAGCCTAGGTCATATTTGCGAACAATAATTTATTTTTCAATGATACTTGAAAAAAAGAGGAGGAGACTGGAAAGAAGAGTCATGCCAAAATAGGGCTGGGCGATATGCCCTTTTATTAATATGTGGATATTTTTAGGTCATGTGACAACACACGATATATATCTCGATATTTTGCCTTAGCCTTGAATGAACACTTGATGCATATAATCACAGCAGTATGATGATTTTATGTGTCTACATTAAAACATTCTTCTTCATACTGCATTGATATATGCTCATTTTAAACTTTCATGCAGAGAGGGAAATCACAACTAACAGTTAAACAGTTATTTAACAGTGGCAAAAACATTCATGTCATTTCCAAAACCGGAAGTGCAAGATTGTCAGAGACATTTTAAAACAAGCTATTAGTGCACTTTTGTGCATGATGTCACTAAGATGAAATATCAAAACAACACTATATATCTGTGTTGGCCCTGCGATGAGGTGGCGACTTGTCCGGGGTGTACTCCGCCTTCCGCCCGATTGTAGCTGAGATAGGCACCAGCGCCCCCCATAACCCCAAAGGGAATACGCGGTAGAAAATGGATGGATAATTGTACAGAAGGCCACTACAATATATTTAAACAAATAAAGTGCAGTTTTGTGAATGATGTCACACAAGATATTTAAAAAACTGTCAAATAAAAATTAGCTGCATAATAGGAAATCAAATCGTGTATGTTCTTTGCTCTGTGGCAGGTTCCTGCGGACGTTAGCTCCTCTTGTTGTTGACTATTTTTTTCATACAGTGTTGATGTGGAAATAGTGGGCTTTGCGTTTTGCGGGTGTGGCACCGAACGGAGATGTTGACATGCAAAGCATGAACCCCCCCTTTATTCTCCAGCAGGTGACTTTTCAAATGATGCTACAAATTAGCAGTGCTGCTACTTTTTGTATCTACGCTTTTGCCGCATACTTGACATATTACGGTTGTCTGTTCAACATCTTCCCGCTTGAAACCAAACCACCGGCAGACGATGGACCCCTGCTGTTTTTCTTGGGAATTAATTCTTCCTCCATTTGTTACCAGATTGGCACCTTCTTTCCCTCGTATTACCACTCGCACTGCACTGCTAGCAACACAGCTAACGTTACCCATGCCGCTACCTCTCTGCTCCGCGAGAGCGTATGACGTTGCACACGCGACAGTATGTGACATATGTAAGAAGGTGCGGCTGTTTTATGTCTCTGTGAGAAGAAGAAACAAGAAAGAGTGATAAAAGCCTGAAGTGTAATGCCCGCAGCTAAAAGCAACTGCCTGAGAACGTATACTCCACTATCACAATATACTAATTTTCTATATCGCACAGAGACAAACCCTCGATATATCGAGTATATTCCATATATCGCCCAGCCCTATGGCAAAATGTATATTACGACCTGGTCTGATCTGTCTCATATGCGGCAGAAACTTCAAAGCTTGTATTGGCTTATACAATCACTACAGAGTACATCACTCTTACGGACCATGGACCCCTATCAGCGAGCAACTGTACAACCCCACGTTCAAATCAAGAGTAAAATGATTAATTCAGTGTTCATATGTTAGTGACCCCTCTGTAGTAGAGTAGTTGGTCCCCCGAGGTCAAAAAGGTGAACCCGTTAAAGTACATCCACATTAAGACATGCTACTCTGTTACAGACAATCTTGCTTAAGTCATCTCAACCTTTTGTTTCAGCAGTGCTGTTTCGGTGTTCTAAGGCTTTTTTCGCCGGCTAAATATTTGGTGCATCACTAGTCAATAGTGCACAAAAACGACATGTAGCGGAAACTCTGCAACATCTGTCTCTATTTTTACCCAGGAGCTTTTGAGATTCCCCAAACTGCACGACTCCATTGTGGAAGTTGTGACTGGATTACTGAGGAAGCGCTTGCCGATTGCCAATGAAATGGTACTCCTCGTCTGTTTTACTTCCAAGCTTTAGTTACCAGACGCCTTTTTTTATGTACTGCTCTTGTGCTCCAGGTGCACAACTTAGTAGCAATAGAGCTGGCCTACATCAATACCAAGCATCCAGACTTCACAGATGCAGCACAGGTGTCAGCATCTGTCAACAGTCAGCAGGTAGTTCTTTAATTGACAGCTGCCTGACATTCAGACATTAGACCACCTTTAAACTGTCATTCTCCTGTGGGTTCATTAGGCAGAGACCCTTGATGGAAAGCGCTGGAAGAATGAGAAGGTTGTTGAGGAGAAAGTCCCAGCTGCAGGCTTTGGCAGTCCCAGCAAAGGCCAGCCTATTAACCTTCTTGACACAGTGAGTACCAGCAACAGGCTCTCTTTCCAAATGAGCCTTTTAATACACTCTTAACTCCAGCCTACTCATTCCTTCACAATGATATGAGTGAACAAGCTGAACACAAACAAAGCTACTAAAGTTGTCAGATAAATGTATATACTAGGGTTGTCCCTATACCAATATGTTGGTACCGGTACTAAAATGGATTTTAACATTTTTCGGTACTTTTCTAAATAAAGGAGACCACAAAAAATGTCACTATTGTAACAAAAACTCTTAGGGTACATGAAACATATGTTCATTATTGTAATTCAGTCCTTAAATAAAATAGTGAACATACTAGACAACTTGTCTTATAGTAGTAAGTAAACAAACAAAGACTCCTAATTAGTCTGCTGACTTATGCAGTAACATATTGTGTCATTTATCTACCTATTATTTTGTCTACATTATGAGGGACAAACTGCAAAAATGTATTATTCATCTACTTGTTCATTTACTCTTAGTATCTGCTTATTTTCTGTTTTAACATGTTCTATCTACACTTCTGTTAAAATGTAATAATCTCTTATTCTTCTCTTCTTTGATACTTTACATTAGTTTTGGATTATACCACACATTTGGGTATCGATCCGATACCAAGTAGTTACAGGATCATAAATTGGTCATATTCAAAGTCCTCAAGTGTCCAGGGACATATTTCCTGACTTTATAAACATAATGTGAATTTTGAAAAAAGATTTTGTGACGATAGAAAAATATCGATGTAATCATAGTAGTATCGACAAGATACACTCATGTACTCGGTATCATTACAGTAGATGTCAGGTGTAGATCCACCCATGGCGTTTGTTTACATTGTGACCCCGGTGAGTTATTGTATCTTCCTAGGGCAGGGGTCGGCAACCCAAACAGTTGAAAGAGCCATATTGGACCAAAAATACAAAAACAAATCTGTCTGGAGCCGCAAAAATTAAAAGCCATATTACATACAGACAGTGTGTAATGAGATATAAATTGAATTAAGAGGACTTAAAGGAAGCTAAATGAGCTCAAATATACTTACAAATGAGGCATAATGATGTAATATGTACATATAGCTAGCCTAAATAACATGTTAGCATCGATTACCTTGCAGTCATGCAGTGACCAAAATATGTCTGATTAACACTCCACACAAATCAATAACATCAACAAAACTCACCTTTGTGCATTCATGCACAACGTTAAAAGTTTGGTAAACAAAATGAGACAGAAAAAGAAGTGGCATAAATCACGTCCTTGAAAGTCGGAAAAATGTATACATGTGAACAAACTACGGTGAGTTCAAAGACCGCCAAAATTAGTAGGCCAAAACGGCGCTCACCAAATACTCGAATCAGTAAAGCATGTTTAATACAAACAGTGTGCTCTATGACAATTAGGGAGGTTTGTGTCATGTTTGTCCTCCTACAGAAACCATATTAAAACAAAACATATGTTTTTCCCCCCTCATCTTTTTTCCATTTTTCATACATTTTTGAAAAAGCTCCAGAGAGCCACTAGGGCGGCGCTAAGGAGCCGCATGCGGCTCTAGAGCCCCGGGTTGCCTACCCCCGTCCTAGGGTATGTAGTGAAGCATGTTTAGCTATTCCTCATCCTCCAGTGATAATGCTACATGTAAGAAACTTACTTTATTTGTCGCCATGGAGGCCATGATTAGTGATTTATAAGTAGATAAAACACTGAGGATGGATGTTAGCTGCTAGCTAGCTAGCCATGTCTTAAAGCACCTCTTCCTCAGGGTGTTACAGTGTTATAACTTCACATTTATCTTAACTTTTTACACCAAAATGCATCCATTGTTCCTTTTCTGTCTGCACACTGTGTCTGCTTATAAGTACTCTGTGTGTGTGCGCTGCCGAACATGCTCCTCTCCTCGTAAATCCAGCAATGTCACCACGTTATGACGCACCGTCATGCCATTTAAAAAAAGGAGGAGAGGGGGTACTTTTTAGAGGTGGTATAGTACGGAATATGATTCATTAATATCGCGGTACTATACTAGTACCGGTATACTGTACACCCTTACCACAATGTAATACAAGTATGTACTCTGGTTGGTCTTCCATCATATATTTATGGCTGTATTCTAGGCGGTCCCTGTGTCTCGCAAGCTGAGTGCGAAGGAGCAGAGGGACTGTGAAGTCATCCAGCGGCTCATCAAGTGTTATTTCCTCATCGTTCGCAAGACCATCCAAGACAAGTCAGGCACACGCGGACCCTGGTGATGTCGTGTGGCCGTACTCATGGTCTTGCTTTGTGTGTGCAGCGTCCCCAAGAGCGTCATGCACTTCCTGGTCAACTTTGTGAAAGAGCATCTCCAGAGCGAGCTGGTGGGTCAGCTCTACAAGCAGCCGCTGCTGCAGGAGCTGCTCATCGAGTCGCAGGACACGGCACAGCAGAGGACAGAGGTGGCCCAGATGCTGGAGGTGAATTTGGTGGACTACAATAAAACATTGGGGATTTATTTACATTAACTCTCTTGTTTTCTTTCTCAGGCCCTTAAAAAAGCCAATAACATCATCTCTGAGATCAGAGAGACCCACCTGTGGTAGCTAGAGGACACACACCGTCTTTGCCTGGACCTCGAGTGTATGCGTGCGTGCGTGCGTGCGTGCGTGCGTGCGTGCGTGCGTGCGTGCGTGCGTGCGCGCGTGTGTGCATGTGTGTGTGTGTGTGTGTGTGTGTGTGCGTGCGTGCGTGCGTGTGTGTGTGTGTGCAGCCCCACTGTCTCGTGGACCAATGAGCATAGCACATTTAGGCTCCACCCTCGATCTTAGCAGGGCTTCTCACTCAGGCCACATCACTTCAATGTGAACAAACTCCTTTTGTCATGTTACACGCTAACAACATGTGGAACATGTTTGTTTCCCGGCTGTCCTGCAGGTCCTTTTCATTCACATGCACTCCAGTTTGCTGACCAAGAGAAGAATCCTCCTGATTTTGTGCAATACCTAAAGGGAGGTACGTGCAGCTTGTTGACGCTGCGGCAGACGTAGTTTGGTTTTAAAGTATGCTACCTGCAAGTTAGTGATGTAATTGGTGCTCTTTGCTACCAAAGCTCAAAAGTCAGGGTTATGCTGGATCAAAAAGCCAGTGGATTTTTTTATGATATTATGTTTGCTGGGGGAGTTGATGGTACAGAACCACAAAGGGATGGTACAACTCTATGTATTTTATTATATATACAAAATATATATAATAATCCACAATAATAATATAAATCAACTAAAGAAAGGAGTGTAACCAAAATCCAAGAGTGGGTGGTGTTAGACTAGGTGTGGGAATTCCTTGAGTGTTTTAGCGTAGTGTTAAATCAAGAGGAGGAACAAGGCAAGAAGAAGGTCTGTGAGACAAGCGGGAGGTCCGTGAGTCTGAGAGGCGTCAAGAGGTCCTCGTACAAAGTGGGGGTCGAGGATCAAGGCAGGCAGTCCAAAGTCCCAAAGGGAAGTCGAGGCGCACAGCTCAATCATGGAAGACACGGGAAGCATACGATTACAAAAGATTACGTTCTGGCGACGGATAGCAGGTTGAGCAGGCTCTTGAAGGCAGGACCTCTTAATAGCGCCAGGTGCGTAGATTGCCGGTGAATGATTGCAGCTGGCGGCTGCTGCAGGGCGGACACACTTCCGGCGAGCCCCTGGAAGTGTGCGGCCGTGGGAGCGTCCCGAGGCGCGCTCCCGGAGGGCCAACTAGCAGAGCGCAAAGAGGAGGGCGCATTGGAATACGCCCTGCCCGTGACATATATTGTATAAAACCCAAAAGCAGTGAAGGTTTCAAGTTGTGTAAATGGTAATTAAAAATACAATACAATGATTTGCAAATCCTTTTCAACTTATATTCAATTGAATAGACTGCAAAGAAAAGATATTTAGTGTTCACTGTAAAACTTTGTTTGGGTTTTTTGCAAATATTAGCTAATTTGGAATTTGATGCCTGCAACATGTTTCAAAAAAGCTGGCGCAAGTGGAAAAAAAGAGTGAGGAAGTTGAGGAATGCTCATCAAAGACTTATTTGTAACATCCCACAGGTGAACAGGCTAATTGGGAACAGGTGGGTGCCATGATTGGGTATAAAAGCAGTTCAATGAAATGCTCAGTCATTCACAAACAAGGCTGGGCCATCACTTTGTCAACAAATGCCTGAGCAAATTGTTTAAGAATAACATTTCTCAACCAGCTATTGCAAGGAATTTAGGAATTTCACCATCTACGCTCTGTAATATCATAACAATTTTCAGAGAATCTGGAGAAATCATGGCATGCTCGAAAACCAACATTGAATGCCTGTGACTTAAATCCCTCAAGCAGTACTACATCAAAAAGCGACATCAGTGCATAAAGGATATCACCACATTGACTCAGGAACACTTTAGAAAACCACTTTGAGTAAATACAGTTGGTCGCTACATCTGTAAGTGCAAGTTAAAACTCCGGTGCAAAACCAAAGCCATTTATCAACAACAACCAGAAACGCTTCGCTGGGCCCGAGCTCACCTAAGATGGACCCAGGACTCGTTGGGAAGATTAGGTCTCCCGGCTGGCCTGGGAACGCCTCGGGATCCCTCGGGAAGAGCTGGACGAAGTGGCTGGGGAGAGGGATGTCTGGGCTTCCCTGCTTAGGCTGCTGCCCCACAACCCGACCTCGAATAAGCAGAAGAAGATGGATGGATGGAAGGTACATACAGGTTTTGGAGCAACATATGTTGCCATCCAAGCAACGATATCATGGACACCCCTGCTTATTTCAGCAAGACAATGCCAAGCCACGTGTTACAACAGCGTGGCTTCATAGTAAAAGAGTGTGGGTACTAGACTGGCCTGCCTGTAGTCCAGACCTGTCTCCCATTGAAAATGTGTGGTGCAATATGAAGGCTAAAATAGCAGAAGGGAGATTGTTGAACAACTTAAACTGTACATCAAGCAAGAATGGGAAAGAATTCCACTTCAAAAATGTGTCACCTCAGTTTCTTTACTGAGTGTTGTTAAAAGGAAAGGCCATGTAACACAGTGGAAAAAATGCCCTTTTTCCAATGTTTTGCTGTCATTAAATTCTAAGTTCATGATTATTTGCAAAAAAGTAAGTGTGAAAATGAAATATCTTGTCTTTGCGGTCTATTCAATTGAATACAAGTTGAAAAGGATTTGCAAATTATTGTATTCTCTTTTTATTTACCATTTACACAACGTGACAACTTTACTGCTTTTGGGTTCTGTAAGTAGCTGAAGTCAAAGGTGGTACTACCGGGCTGTACTCTTTAGGCCTCGGCTGACAATACATTTTGCTGGATGATATTTTTGTCCACAAACTGAAGATAAAAGATTATTGTCGGCATGTTTTCAAACCAAATTAATCAAGATTCTTTTCATATAATAATATTAATTGAATTCTCATTAATATATTTTTTACCATTGTATTTAGAAGGTCACAAACGTTTCATTATCCTAAATAAGTAAACAAACAATAAAAACAATATTTGTTATCAAAAATTCAACCATTAAATATTGAACATCTTGAAGCAGAGTTTTTTCCCACCATGTTGTAAAAATTGGGTTGAGTGTTTTGTTTTGTTGCCATCACTTTCCAACAAATTGGTTATAGTGGTTGGTTTGTCCGTCTCATCTTGAAGCCCAAATAATCCCTCACTTTAGCATTTGGCTTTGCCATCATATTTTGCTACCTTGCGGTGCATGCATCCTCTGTGTGTAAGATAGCGGTCACGCCTCCACCCACTGAGACAAAGATTGTGGATGACTGACAGCAGGCTTACTTCATTGAATTCTGCAGACAAAGTAAACAAACATTGTCATTTAACAATGACGACAAATGATGCCACTTTTAACCAATGCGAGAGCGTTCAAGAACCCAATTGATTTTGTAAGTGATAGCTGCTTGACATACTTCAACCGTGTCCAAACTTGTTTCCACTGAAGGCCGCAGACTGCTGTCATTTTCATATATTTTTATCTTTAAAACCAGTCTAAAGTTTTATCTTTAAAACCATACATTAAAAAAAAAACAGCTTGCATGTTAATTTACCTTTTTAGCGTCCAGGTTTCAACTTTCTCTCGTTACTTTACGCCTGTTTAAAAGTAATAATTAGCCTTTTTAAAATGGCCACACTTTAAACACACCTGGACTACTTGGTTTGTTGGTCTACATCACAGGTGTCAAACTCAAAGCCACATCTGGCCCGCCACATCATTGCATGTGGCCCGCAAAAGCCTGGGAAAAGTGTGTGTTAATAAAATACTTTATTTTAATTTTTTTTATTAAATGGAAATAATGATTTCAATTTTGACAGGAAAAAATGTGTATCTTTTAAACGTCATTATCTAATGATGGCAAATATTACATTATTATATCGTGTATTAAAAAATATGTTAGTAAAATATTTGCTTGTCACCTTTACGTATGATATATCCATTCAATTGTACATGAAAAAATATAATAATCAAGTGCATACGCAATAATTTGAGGTGATTACAGGTACACATTTATATCAAGACTGTCAAACTATTTATTTTGTTTGATTAATCACATGTTATTGCCCGCATTCATCATTTTAATTATCTTTTTTCAAAAGTGGCCCTATGAAGGCAGCCATTACTGCGATGTGGCCCTTACTGAAATGTTCTACATGATGTCCGAGCAAGAGCTCCATTGATTTTGTTCAGTGTTAGAGATGTGAGAGGGAGCTAAAGTCGAAGTTTTTGGTTGATTAAGCTTTTTATTTATTTATTTATTTCTATTTTTTCCCACAAATATTAATGTTTTTAAATAGGCATTAACCTTGCTCTAACAAGTAGTGTAGTTATATGGACACTGTACTTTGCATCTTTACAATCAAAACTTCATTTTTTAGCATCTAAGGCAGGAGTCATTAAACTACAGCTACTACTACGGCTCGCCAGCGTCCAAAATCCGGCCCGCGGCAAGTCCCAATTTGAAAAAAGAAATTCTAAATGTTTTTTTTTTTTCAATTATTTTCAAAATCTGTCCTTTCTAATCCATATTCTACTGCTTGTTACTCTTGGGGTCTCCTAGCCACTCAGGCAAATTGTATTGTCTAAAAATGCATTTTCCCATCAATAACGTGACATCATCGCACTCGGTATATATATATATATATATATATATATACATATATATATATATATATATATATATATATATATGTATATATATATGTATATATATATATATGTATATATATATGTATATATATATATATATACACAGTCAGGAAAAAAAGTATTTGAACACCCTGCTACTTTGCAAGTTTCCCACTCAGAAATCATGGAGGGGTCTGAAATTTTCACGGTAGGTGCTTGTCCGCTGTATGAGAGTTAACCTAGAAAGAAAAATCAGAAATCACAATCTATGATTTTTTAACAATTTATTAGTGTGATACAGCTGAAAATAAGTATTTGAACACCTGTTTATCAGCTAGAATTCTGACCCTCAAAGACCTGTTAGTCCGCCTTTAAAAGTCCTCCTCCACTCCACTGTATTATCCTGAATCAGATGCACCTGTGTGAGGTTGTTAGCTGCATAAAGACAACTGTCCACCCCATACAATCAGTAAGACCCAAACATTCAGCATGGCTAAGAGCAAAGAGCTGTCCAAAGACACCAGAGACAAAATTGTACAACTCCACACGAATGGAAAGGGTTACGGAGAAATTGCCAAGCAGTTTGGTGAAAATAGGTCCACTGTTGGAGCAATCATTAGAAAATGGAAGAAGCTAAACATGACAGTCAATCTCAAATCGGAGTAGAGCCCCATGCAAGATATCACCTCATGGGGTCTCAATGATGCTAAGAAAGTTGAGGAATCAGCCCAGGACTACACGGCAGGACTTGGTCAATGACCTGACAAGAGCTGGGACCACTGTTTCCAAGGTCACTGTTGGTAATACACTAAGACGTCATGGTTTGAAATCATGCATGGCCCGGAAGGTTCCCCTGCTTAAACCAGCACATGTTAAGGCCCGTCTTAAGTTTGCCAATTACCTTTTGGATGATCCAGAGGAGTCATGGGAGAAAGTTTTGTGGACAGATGAGACCAAAATTGACCTTTATGGTCATGATTCCACTATGCGTGTTTGGAGGAAGAAGAATGATGCGTACCATCCCAAGAACACCATTCCCACTGTGAAGCATGGGGGTGGTAGCATCATGCTTTGGGGGTGTTTTTCTGCTCATGGGACAGGATAAGTGTACTGTATTAAGGATAGGATGACTGCAGCCATGTATTGTGAGATTTTGGCCAAAAACCTCCTTCCCTCAGTCAGATCATTGAAGATGAGTCGTGGCTGGATCTTCCAACATGACAATGACCCAAAGCACACAGCCAGGAAAACCAAGAAGTGGCTTCGTAAGAACCATATCAAGGTTCTGGAGTTGCCTAGCCAGTCTCCAGACCTAAATCCAATTGAAAATCTTTGGAGCTGAAAGTCTGTGTTACTCAGCGACAGCGCAGAAACCTAGAGAAGATCTGTGTGGAGGAGTGGGCCAAAATCCCTCCTGCAGTCTGTGCAAACCTGGTGAAGAACTACAGGAAATGTTTAACCTCAGTAATTGCAAACAAGGGTTACTCTACCAAATATTAATATTGCTGTTCAAATACTTATTTTCAGCTGTATCACACAAATAAATTGTTAAAAAATCATAGATTGTGATTTCTGGATTTTTCTTTTTAGGTTATCTCTCATACAGTGGACATGCACCTACTGTGAAAATGTCAGACCCCTCCAAGATTTCTAAGTGGGAGAACTTGCAAAATAGCAGGGTGTTCAAATACTTATTTTCTTCACTGTATATATATATATATATATATATATATATATATATTTTTTTTTTTTTTTTTTACCCAATGCGGCCCCTCAGTCAAAAAAGTAAAAAGTTTGGGGACCCCTTATCTAAAGTATCTAGCGATTAGTGCTCTAGTTGCCAGCTAGCGAGTAACACTGCGATACAGTATTATTTGAATATTTTAGCATTGCTTGAAAACACATTCATAATTTTATACGGGATATATAAGTTGAGCTGTCCATCAGTTTGAGGGATTTTGTCTGGATGTTGCAGACCCCTGTTTTAGGGGCATCACAACATTTGTTGATGGTTTATTTTGGGGTCTTAACCTTTTTGACCTCAGGGCCCAACTTTTCCACTCAAATATTAACAGGGAATAATGAATGAGTAAGCTCACTGTGGATTTTAATCGTATTGAATAATTTTATGGGACCTACTTACAGTTTAAAAAGATAATCAACTGTCAAAATATATGGAAGCATGTGCTAATCACAAATATTATTATCAAGGCTTATATCAGGCTGATTTGTAGTGCTAAAATAAATACATTCAAACTAAATTATTATTAAAAAAAAAATTTTTTCAATAAAATGTAAATGCAAATGAAAGAATACAGCTGGACCAGTTTAGTCTTAATTTTTGGGCTTAAGAAACTTCTCTTTGACTTTAACTTCAGACTCATTGTGTTTGTTTGATATTGTCATTACTGCCACAAGTGGTGGAAAAGTGTATTACAGCTGAATAATATATATTTTTTTACCCTATGGTGACAAAACACTTGTTTTATTTGATAGACGATGCAGAGCAAGAGTATGTGGTCACAGCTCTTTTTACTTTGCCCGAGCAAGAACCCTATTGATTTTAGTGTCAGAGGTCACCTCGGAGAGGTACCTGCTCTTGTTTGTCTGTAATGGAAGGATTTCAGAAGAGATTCTTCATGTTGCTGAGGTCATTTCTCAAGCTTTGGGAGATATCACTGTTTATTATTATTATTATTATTATTATTATTGTTGTTTTGTCAAAGCAAGAACCCTATTGATTTTTTTATTATGTCTAATCTCAGATGATGCAGCCGGGTCAAAGTTCACATCGGTACAAGCCACCCTTAGTCATGTGATCAGTGTAGAAACTAGGAAGTGAAGGCTTTTAAATGTTACACATTTTGAAAGATACTTATGGGAAACAATAGAGAATATAAAACAACTTCCTGCATGTTGCATATGTGTCCCCAATACTGTGAATATTGTGTGGCTGGTGTCGTGCAAGGACCATGCTGGGAATACTGGTACTTTTGGAGTATAGCTGGAAGTGGAAAGCCATTTTTATAATCAATTTCTTGTATCCACAGTGTTTCTTCTGTATTCAGTGTGGCCCTGATACTAATACTTAATTTAATAAAAAATAAGCCTTAAAAGAACATCTTCATATCAAAATCAGGGAGCAAAAAAATGCTAAACAAGTATGTGTCGGGTATGCATATATGAATGTGTGTATTTTCTATTATTTAAGTGTAAATTATTCCTACCTACTGCCTGTGAGTTCCTGCCTGCCAATATTTGTGATAAATGTTTGACTCTCGGAGGCCATTAAAGCCTAAATGAAGAACACAGAATAGTGTTTTCTTTTTTTATGTTCGCACCTGCAGTCACATGTTGCATTAATATTCCTCGGTAAGACATTTTGGCGAAAAGATCATTACCAGGCCGATATGAGAAACTATGAGGTCATTCCGATAACAATACAACTAGCTCCGACTAGGGTTGTACGGTATACTGGTACTAGTATAGTATCGCGGTAGTAATGAATCAAAAATATACTTTGGTTCCCAATTTATTCATTTTTTTAACGGGCATGACGGCGCGTCGTCACGTCGTGACATTGCTGGTTTTATGAGCAGAGAAGCATGTTCGGCAGCGTACACACACAGAGTACTTACAAGCAGACACATTGTGTAGACAGAAAATGAAGAATGGATGCATTTTGGTGTAAAAAGTAAAGATAAAGGTAAAGTTGTAACTGAAACACCCTCAGGAAGAGGTGGTTTAAGACATGGCTAGCTAGCTAGCGGCTAACATCCATCTGCAGTACTTCTGAATCACTAATCCTGGCTTCAATAGGGACAAATAAAGTAAGTTTCTTACAAGTACCATTATCACTGTAGAAAGATTAATAGCTAAACCTGCTTCAATACACAACCAAGGAGGATACAATTGCTCATCGGTGTCACATTGTAAACAAATGCCATAGGTGGATCTACACATGACATCCACTATAATGATACCAAGTACAAGATCGTATCTAGTTGATACTACTGTGATTACATCCATATTTTTATCGTCACTTTTTTAAAAAATTCATATGTTTATAAAGTCAGCAAAAATGTCCCTGGACACATGAGGACTTTGAATATGACCAATGTAAGATCCTGTAAGTACTTGGTATTGGAACGATAACCTAATGTATGGTATCATCCAGAACTAATGTCAAGTATCAAAGAAGAGAAGAATAAGTGATTATTACATTTTTAACAGAAGTGTAAATAAAACATGCTTAAAACAGAAAATAAGCATATGTTTACAGTAAATGAACAGGTAGATAAATAATCCATTTTTACAGTTTGTCCCTCATAATGTAGACAAAATAATAGGTAGATAAATGACACAATGTATTACTGCAAAAGTCAGCAGACTAATTAGGAGTCTTTGTTTGTTTACTTACTACCAAAAGACAAGTTGTCTAGGACTAAATTACAATAATAAACAGGTTTTTTATCTACACTAAGATTTTTTGTTACAATAAAGACAATAATGACATTTTTTGTGGTCCCCTTTATTTAGAAAAGTATCAAAGTATTCAAATATAGTTTGGTACCGGTACCAAAATAATGGTATGGGGACAACCCTAGCTGCAATTAATCAATAAATACAACTACAATGAGACGAGATGACACCTACTGTGCTTGCTGGAGGTGTGTTAGGGTGAGTAAACCAAGCGCTCCTAACTCTGCCATAAACCTCCCCTGAGCTAGTTGGCAATTGTTTCAGAGGAAGACCTTTTGCCTTTGATTTGCGCCAAATGTTCTACAAACATCGAGCATCAACACAGCAAAACTTATCAGCCACTGAAAACCCTATCAAGACGCCTGCTACTAAAGAAGCTAGCTGCAAAGAAAAATGTGCACAAACTATAAATCCAAATTAAAAAAAATACTATACACCAAAAATGGTGTGTTGAAACTTCAGTGTTGAAGGGGAACATTATCACAATTTCAGAAGGGTTAAAACAAATAAAAATCAGTTCTCAGTGGCTTATTTTATTTTTCGAAGTTTTTTTCAAAACTTTACCCATCCTGGAATATTCCGAAAAAAGGCTTTAAAGTGCCTGATTTTCGTTATCTGCGAAGCCACCGTCCATTTTCCTGTGACGTCATCCAGTGCTGCCAATACAAACAACATGGCGGATACCACAGCAAGATATAGCGACATTAGCTCGGATTCAGACTCGGATTTCAGCGGCTTAAGTGATTCAACAGATTACGCATGTATTGAAACGGATGGTTGGAGTATGGCGGCAGATAGCGAAAACAAAATTGAAGGAGAAACTGAAGCTATTGAGCGAATAGCTATTGACGCTATTTGGCCATGTCTGCCTTAGTATCGCCGGTAAAATGTGCAGACCAAACGATCGGGACTTTTGCATTGACACTGGAGCAACTTAAATCCGTCGATTGGTAAGTTATTGTTTGGCATTAAATTTGGGAAACGCTGGATGCAAATACAGCTACAAATGTACATGCAGCTAGCCTAAATAGCATGTTAGCATCGATTAGCTGGCAGTCATGCCGCGACCAAATATGTCTGATTAGCACAAACTCACCTTTGTGATTTCGTTGACTTTATATCGTTGGAAATGCATCTGCTTTGAGTGTCGCAGGGTATCCATTCATCTCTGTGCCATGTCTGTCATAGCATCGCCAGTAAAATGTGCAAACCAAACGAGGGACTTTCGCACCTCTTGACACTGGAGCAACTTAAATCTTTCGATTGGTAAGTATTTGACTATTTTAACTCATAGTGATTCAAATTGAGATGAGTGTTGGGGGTATTTAACAGGATTAGTCAAGTTTAAAAATATTAACCCTGTAGAATGTTGCCCCTGAGGTTAGCACGGGGAAACCCCATGCATTATCAACCATGGACGGCTGGGCAGTGCCTGAAAAGCTGCAGCCTGGCGCCATGGCTCCCACTAACTACCCTCTGTTGCAAGTCTTGAGATGTATGTTGTAATATGTATATGTGCTTTTCTATGGAGATTTTGTCCCACTCTAGATTGTATTTTTTTACTCATCCTTCCCCTTGCTGCTTTCACCAGAGATGGACACTTGAACACAGGCGGTAAGTACAAATAAAACCTGCTGGAACAAAAAGACAATGATTGAAATAGTAATAGTAGAGGGTAGTAGTGTGTAAAGTGCAATAGATAAAGTTAAAGGCAAAATATTACTGTTAGCCAGCAGTGGAAGATTAGTTAGCCGATGTTTTAAGTTCATAGAGTGCATGGTGACAATGTAATGTTCGTTTGAAAACACAGCCATAATTATTTAAAATCTGACTTTTAGAAATGAATAATTATTAGCGTTATTTGCTAATTTTCAAAAATAAGTTACTTCCGGTTTGACGCTGAAAGCGTAACTTCGCAGTAAAAGCATTTCCTTACTTCCTGTTTAAAGTGAAGAATGTACTTTCACAACGGAAGTGCCTTAGTGCGATAATAGTTCAGGACACTAGCTGTAAAATGCAAGTGAACTCGATGTGACACCATGTGGACATTTGATGCTGTTTCTTAAGTTAGAACACAGCTGATGTAATGGAAATGTACTTTTGTTTTATTGTAAAAAGAGGAATGTTGGACAACCACAGAAGTGGTGTTCTATCGGGTTCAGGTCAGGACTCTGTGTAGGCCAGTCAAGTTCATCCACACCAGACTCTGTCATCCATGTCTTTATGGACCTTGCTTTGTGCACTGGTGCACAGTCATGTTGGAAGTGGAAGGGGCCCGTTTCAAAATGTTATCACAAGGTTGGCAGCAGGGAATTTTCCAAAATGTTTTACCAACTACTGAAAAACAACCCCACATCATAATTCCTTCTCCACCAAATGTCACACTCGGGACAATGCAGTCTGAAATGTAGCGTTCTCCTGGCAACCTCCAAACCCAGACTGATCCATCAGATTGCCAGATGGAAAAGCGTGATTCATCACTCCAGAGAAGGCGTCTCCAAGGCTCTAGAGTCCAGTGGCGACGTGTTTTACACCACTGCATCCCACAATTTGCATTAGACTTGGTGATGTATGGCTTAGGTGCATCTGCTCGGTCATGGAAACCTATTTCATGAAGCTCTGTGTACTGAACGTGGGCTAATTGGAAGGTGACATGAAGTTTGGAACTCTGTAGCAACTGACTGTGCAGAAAGTCTTTGCCATATGCTGACCTCTCTGTCAGTTTGCGTGGCCTACTCCTTGGTGGCTGAGTTGCTGTTGTTCCCAAACTCTTCCATTTTCCTATAATAATGCCGACAGTTGACTTCGGATAATTTAGGAGCGAGGAAATTTTACGACTGGATTTGTTGCATCCTATGACACTTCCACGCTGGAAATCACTGGGAGCGGCCCATTCTTTCACAAATGTTTGTACACCTGTGGCCGGGCCAAATGATTAGGACACAGGATTCTCATCATTTAGATGGCTGGCCAAATACTTTTAGCAATATAGTGTATATAATGGCATGGGTTGATAATATTTAACTCAATTAATAAAACATTAAATGAAAAAAACGCAATAACTTTGCAAATTTGAACCAAATTGCTGTAGAATGCTAATTACTGTACATTGTTTTGCATGTCTGAGAGAACATTTTAGTCCATCCAACAAAAGAAGTACACTATAGAAGTTGGATGCGATTGAAAAAAGGTTTGATTTTCCGCAGTTCCATGAAAAAGGTTTGTTTTGGTTTTACTTAAGCTGTGTGAATTTTCTCCAATCCTGCTTATTTTATAATGGTGAATGCATGTTATTAATGTGGAATTTTATTTATCTGTTACATTCATGGATAGATGTTGCCTGGCACATGATGCTAAGTTAGTACACAAAGATGCAACAGGGACCAAAGATGATGGATAAATATTCAGTGACCTTGTCAGCCAGGCCAATGTGGTTCTTACAGTCTTCTCAAAGACAGTGAAAATTGTAAATTCATCAATGACATGATTCATGTAAGTGATGTATTTTGTATTATTTAACACAAATCGGATTTAAGCAGAAAAATTAATCTGGACTTTGTTTCATCTGACCACAGAACTTTCCTCCAGAAGGTCTATTATTTGTTCGTGTGGTGTCAGATGAAACAAAAATAGAGCCGTTTGGCTACAATCAATCAATCAATCAATCAATGTTTACTTATATAGCCCTAAATCACTAGTGTCTCAAAGGGCTGCACAAACCAATACCCAGTAATATGTTTGGAAGAGAAACGGTGAGGCCTTTAATCCCAGGAACACCAGGCCTACCATCAAGCATGGTGGTGGTAGTATTATGCTCTGGGCCTGTTTTGCTGCCAATGGAACCGGCGCTTTAAATGAGACAATGAAAAAGGAAGATTACCTCCAAATTCTTCAGGACAACCTAAAATCATCAGCCTGTAGGTTGGGTCTTTGGCACAGTTGGGTGTTCCAACAGGACAATGACCCCAGAAACACCTCAAAAGTGGTGAAGGTATGGCTGAATCAGGTTAGAATGAAGGTTTTAGAATGGCCTTCCAAAAGTCCTGACTTAAACGTGTGGACAATGCTGAAGAAACAAGTCCACGTCAAAAAACCTTGACATAGAGAGTTAAAGTACAAACCCTGTTTCCATATGAGTTGGGAAATTGTCCATCCATCCATCCATTTTCTACCGCTTGTCCCTTACGGGGTCGCGGGGGGGCCGACGCCTATCTCAGCTACAATCGGGCGGAAGGCGGGGTACACCCTGGACAAATATATGTAAATACAAACAGAATACAATGATTTGCAAATCCTTTTCAGCCCATATTCAATTGAATGCACTACAAAGACAAGATATTTGATGTTCAAACTTATAAACTTTATTTTTTCTGCAAATAATAATTAACTTAGAATTTCATGGCTGCAACACCTGCCAAAGTAGTTGGAAAAGGGCATGTTCACCACTGTGTTACATCACCTTTTCTTTTAACAACACTCAATAAACGTTAGGGAACTGAGGAGAAACTAATTGTTGAAGCTTTGAAAGTGGAATTCTTTCCCATTCTTGTTTTATGTAGAGCTTCAATTGTTCAACAGTCCGGGGTCTCCGCTGTCATATTTTACGCTTCATAATGCGCCACACATTTTCAATGGGAGACTGGTCTGGACTGCAGGCGGGCAAGGAAAGTACCTGCACTCTTTTACTACGAAACCACGCTGTTGTAACACGTGGCTTGGCATTGTCTTTCTGAAATAAACAGGGGCGTTCATGATAACGTTGCTTGGATGACAACATATGTGGCTCCAAAACCTGTATGGACCATTCAGCATTAATGGTGCCTTCACAGATGTGTAAGTTACCCATGCCTTGGGCACTAATGCACCCCCATACCATCACAGATGCTGGCTTTTGAACTTTGCGCCTACAACAATCCAAATGGTTATTTTCCTCTTTGTTCCGGAGGACATCACGTCCACAGTTTCCAAATATAATTTGGAATGTAGACTCGTCAGACCACAGAACACTTTTCCACTTTGTATCAGTCCATCATAGATGAGCTTGGGCTCAGCGAAGCCAGCGGTGTTCCTTGGTATTGTTGATAAATGGGTTTTGCTTTGCATAGTAGAGTTTTAACTTGCACTTACAGATGTAGCGACCAACTGTAGTTACTGACAGTGGTTTTATGAAGTGTTCCTGAGCCCATGTGGTGATATCCTTTACACACTGATGTCGGTTTTTGATGCAATACCGCCTGAGGGATCAACGGTCCGTAATATCATCGCTTACGTGCAGTGATTTCTCCAGATTCTCTGAACCTTTTGAGGATTTTATGGACCATAGATGGTAAAATCTCTAAATTCCTTTCAATAGTTTGTTGAGAAATGTCGTTTTAAAACTGTTCGGCAATTTGCTTACAAATTGGTGACCCTCACCCTATCCTTGTTTGTGAATTACTTAGCATTTCATGGAAGCTGCTTTTATACCCAATCATGGCACCCACCTGTTCCCAATTAGCCTGTTCCAAATAAGTGTTTGATGAGCATTTCTCAACTTTATCAGTATTTATTGCCACCTTTCCCAACTTCTTTGTCACGTGTTGCTGGCATCAAATTCTAAACTTAATGATTATTTGCAAAAAAAAAAAAAAGGTTTATCAGTTTTAACATCAAATATGTTGTCTTTGTAGCATATTCAACTGAATATGGGTTGAAAATGATTTGCAAATCATTGTATTCCGTTTATATTTACATCTAACACAATTTCCCAACTCATATGGAAACAGGGTTGGTATTATGATTGTATTTTGCATGTCCATCAAACTACTACACTTTATTAAACCATCTTAGTGCCTATGCCTCAAACTACTACACTTTGAAAGTCATTAGTTTTGTTACTTTTTGTATTTTTTGCAATTGAAAAACAAAGTTATGTAATCATGTTGAGTTGAAATGACCTGAAGTAGAATTTTTGCTTCAGGCTAAAATATTTTTCAAAGAGTGATTTATTTAAAGTGAAACTATAGATTTTAAAACAGTTTTATTAAACCCTGGACAAGTCACCACCTCATCACTGCAGGTAGACAACATTCACACACTAGGGACCATTTAGTGTTGCCAATGAACTTATGCCCAGGTGTGTGCCTTCGGAGGTGGGAGGGGCCTATCCCCAGGTGCGTGCCATTGGAGTTGGGAGGGGCCTATCCCCAAGTGCATGTCTTTGGAGGTGGGAGGGGCCTATCCCCAGGTGCGTGCCTTTGGAGGCGGGAGGGGCCTAACCCCAGGTGCGTGCCTTTTGAGGTGGGAGGGGCCTATCCCCAGGTGCATGTCTTTGGAGGTGGGAGGGACCTATTCCCAGGTGCATGCCTTCGGAGGTGGGAGGGGCCTATCCCCAGGTGCGTGCCTTTGGAGGTGGGAGGGGCCTATCCCCAGGTGCGTGCCTTTGGACGTGGGAAGGGCCTATCTCCAGGTGCATGTCTTTGAAGGTGGGAGGGACCTATACCCAGGTGCGTGCCTTTGGAGGTGGGAGGGGCCTATCCCCGGGTGCGTGCCTTTGGAGGTGGGAGGGGCCTATCCCCAAGTGCGTGCCTTTGGAGGTGCGAGGGGCCTATCTCCAGGTGCATGTCTTTGGAGGTGGGAGGGGCCTATCTCCAGGTGCATGTTTTTGGAGGTGGGAGGGGCTTATCCCCAGGTGCGTGCCTTTGGAGGTGGGAGGGGCCTATGCCCAGGTGCGTGCCTTCGGACGTGGGAAGGGCCTATCTCCAGGTGCATGTCTAAGGAGGTGGGAGGGGCCTATCTCCAGGTGCATGTCTTTGAAGGTGGGAGGGACCTATACCCAGGTGCGTGCCTTTGGAGGTGGGAGGGGCCTATCCCCAGGTGCGTGCCTTTGGAGGTGGGAGGGGCCTATCCCCAGGTGCGTGCCTTTGGAGGTGCGAGGGGCCTATCTCCAGGTGCATGTCTTTGGAGGTGGGAGGGGCCTATCTCCAGGTGCATGTTTTTGGAGGTGGGAGGGGCTTATCTCCAGGTGCGTGCCTTTGGAGGTGGGAGGGGCCTTTCCCCAGGTGCGTGCCTTCGGATGTGGGAGGGGCCTAACCCCAGGTGCGTGCCTTTAGAGATGGGAGGGGCCTATCTCCAGATGCATGTCTTTGGAGGTGGGAGGGGCCTATCTCCAGGTGCATGTCTTTGGAGGTGGGAGGGGCCTATCTCCAGGTGCATGTCTTTGGAGGTGGGAGGGAACCCACGCAGTCACAGGGTGAACATGCAAACTCCACACAGAAAGATCCTGAGCTCGGGATTGAACTCAGGACCTCCGTATTGTGAGGCACATGCACTAGCCCCTGTTCCATCGTGTTGTCATATAGTTTGGGAGATATTACTGATTATTATTATCCATCCATCCATCCATTTTCTACCGCTTATGCCCTTCGGGGTCGCGGGGGGCACTGGTGCCTATCTCAGCTACAATCAGGCGGAAGGCAGGGTACACCCTGGACAAGTCCCCACCTCATCGCATGATTATTATTACTATTATTATTATTATGCCAAAGCAAGAAACCTACTACACTTTGAAAGGGATTATTTTGGTTACTTTTTGTATTTTTTTTCCAATTGAAAAATGCAAAAAATGTTGACCCTATAAAGAGTGGAAATGACCTAGAGTACAATTTGTACTTCAGGTGGAAGTATCTCTAAAAGAGTGATTTATTTAAAGTGAAACATTTATTACCACAGTTTTTGAAGGGTCATAGGTTACTTTCAAAGGACATCTCAAGGGTTAACGCTGCATGTAAAAAGTCAGCATCAAGCTGATGAATATTGTGTCAAATCTTCAGCCAATCACGTTGCCGTAAGCAGACCGGAGCGTACCAAGTGAGGGAGGATGCATGTGAGAGGGGACAGGGGGCCATCTTGGCAAAGCTTCACGCTTCAGCACAAATGCATGATGGTTTGGATCTTTAACATCTTCACCATCTTTACCATGTTTACCATCTGTGTGGGCATGGACTATGTCCAGCTGTGGTAGCGTCCTCCTCCTTTCTTCTCCTCCTACCCTCCACTGGTGAGCAGACAAAGCCAGAGAGAGAGAGAGAGAGTGGGAAGAAATGTCTGACTCTGTCGCCAAGACAACGGGCTAAAGAGGAGAGAGAGGAGCACAAAAGAGGAGGAAAACCTGTCTTTGTCTAGTGCTGAGACTCCCTGACTGAGTGGGACTTGATACTATTGATATCTGTCATTCTAGATGTCATTGTGGACCCAGAAGGCCTGAGTGGGCTGACCCCCTCCGTATCGCACCTGGTATCCTCCATAGCCTCAGGTAAGACCCTCCCTCACTTTGATCTTGTGTGGCTGAAGGCCATGAAGGGACTTGGACAAATGGCGACAAAAAAGCCTCCTAAAGTGTTGATGCTTTTTTGTGGAGTTGTCTCATCGATGCTGTTGTAATAGGATGTACCTGCACTTTGTCGTACAGGTGTGTCCAGAGAGGGACTTGGGGGCCATTTGCCGCCCACAGCTCATTTTTAACGGCCCAAATCCAAAATATTGTTTAAAAAAAAAAAAGTGGAACAAAAGAGCAAAAAATTGAAATGTGACGAGAAAAAGTTGTGACTCAAATACTGTAACTTTCTTTTTTTTTCGTTGCCCTTGCTCAAAAAACAATAATGAATCAAAATCAATGTTATGAATTATTGACCTTTTTTTTCCCATTATTACTTATTTTTAACACTTCATGAGTCAGGCCTTTTTTTGAAGAATTTTAGTGGGATTTTATTTTTTTAATTATTAAATTGTCATTGTTAAAAAAAAATGGATTAAGATCACTGTTGTTATGAATTATTGACCTAATCAAGGTTCCAATGTCTTCACCTCAGCTATTCTACTTTGAAATATTTTGGGAAGAAAATATTGTATTTTTTTGTGTGTTTGCTATGTAAAAAACTAAGTTTTCTTGGGGGTTAAGAGGGCGTAAAACAGACAAAAAACATCCATCTCTCTATTTTGTACCGCTTGTCCCTTTCCTTAAAATTACAACAACAAAAAAACTTATAATAGAAACATACATCCGAAGTTGATCTAGAACTTAAATGTTGAAAGTTAAACCCATTTTTTATTATTACTTAATTTTAACTCTTAATTAATCAGGCCATCCATCCATCCATCTTCTTCCGCTTATCCGAGGTCGGGTCGCGGGGGCAGCAGCCTAAGCAGGGAAGCCCATACTTCCCTCTCCCCAGCCACTTCGTCTAGCTCTTCCCGGGGGATCCCGAGGCGTTCCCAGGCCAGCCGGGAGACATAGTCTTCCCAACGTGTCCTGGGTCTTCCCCGTGGCCTCCTACCGGTTGGACTTGCCCTAAACACCTCCCTCGGGAGGCGTTCGGGTGGCATCCTGACCAGATGCCCGAACCACCTCATCTGGCTCCTCTCGATGTGGAGGAGCAGCGGCTTTACTTTGAGTTCCTCCCGGATGGCAGAGCTTCTCCCCCTATCTCTAAGGGAGAGCCCCGCCACACAGCGGAGGAAACTCATTTCGGCCGCTTGTACCCGTGATCTTATCCTTTCGGTCATTACCCAAAGCTAATGACCATAGGTGAGGATGGGAACGTAGATCGACCGGTAAATTGAGAGATTTGCCTTCCGGCTCAGCTCCTTCTTCACCACAACAGATCGGTACAACGTCCGCATTACCGAAGACGCCGCACCGATCCGCCTGTCGATCTCACGATCCACTCTTCCCCCACTCGTGAACAAGACTCCTAGGTACTTGAACTCCTGCACTTGGGGCAGGGTCTCCTCCCCAACCCGGAGATGGCACTCCACCCTTTTCCGGGAGAGAACCATGGACTCGGACTTGGAGGTGCTGATTCTCATTCCGGCCGCTTCACACTCGGCTGCGAACCGATCCAGTGAGAGCTGAAGATCCCGGCCAGATGAAGCCAACAGGACCACATCGTCTGCAAAAAGCAGAGACCCAATCCCGCGGCCACCAAACCGGAACCCCTCAATGCCTTGACTGCGCCTAGAAATTCTGTCCATAAAAGTTATGAACAGAATCGGTGACAAAGGGCAACCTTGGCGGAGTCCAACCCTCACTGGAAACGTGTCCGACTTACTGCCAGCAATGCGGACCAAGCTCTGACACTGATCGTACAGGGATCGGACTGCCATAATAAGACAGTCCGATACCCCATACTCTCTGAGCACTCCCCACAGGACTTCTCGAGGGACACGGTCGAATGCCTTCTCCAAGTCCACAAAGCACATGTAGACTGGTTGGGCAAACTCCCATGCACCCTCAAGAACCCTGCCGAGAGTATAGAGCTGGTCCACAGTTCCACGACCAGAACGAAAACCACACTGTTCCTCCTGAATCCGAGGTTCGACTATCCGGCGTAGCCTCCTCTCCAGTACACCTGAATAAACCTTACCGGGAAGGCTGAGGAGTGTGATCCCACGATAGTTGGAACACACCCTCCGGTCCCCCTTCTTAAAGAGAGGGACCACCACCCCTGTCTGCCAATCCAGAGGTACCGCCCCCGATGCCCACGCGATGCTGCAGAGTCTTGTCAACCAAGACAGCCCCACAGCAATTGCCACCCCAGCCCGTCACCTCTCACTGCCGGCCACGCCAGAGTGAAAGAGAGTCCAGCCCCTTTCAAGAGAAGTGGTTCCAGAGCCCTTGCTGTGCGTTGAAGTGAGTCCGACTACATCCAGCCGGAATTTCTCTACTTCGCGCACTAGCTCAGGCTCCTTTCCCCCCAGTGAGGTGACGTTCCACGTCCCAAGAGCGAGCTTATGTAGCCGAGGATCGGACCGCCAAGTGCCCTGCCTTCGGCTGCCGCCCAGCTCACAATGCACCCGACCTCTATGGCCCCTGCTATGGGTGGTGAGCCCATTGGAGGGGGGACCCACGTTGCCTCTTCGGGCTGTGCCCGGCCGGGCCCCATGGGTACAGGCCCGGCCACCAGGCGCTCGCCATCGTGCCCCACCTCCGGGCCTGGCTCCAGAGGGGGGCCCCGGTGACCCGCGTCCGGGCGAGGGAAATCTGGGTCCTTTGTTTTTACTTTTCATAGAGGTTTTTGAGCTGCTCTTTGTCTGGTCCCTCACCTAGGACCAGTTTGCCTTGGGAGACCCTACCAGGGGGCTTAAAGCCCCCGGACAACATAGCTCCTAGGATCATTGGGACCCGCAAACTCCTCTACCACGGTAAGGTGGCAGCTCAGAGAGGAGTAATTAATCAGGCCCTTTTTTGGAAACCCTTTTGTGTGTGTGTTTTTTATTTTTTTATTTTTTTTATTTTTTTATTAAATTGTCATTGTTAAAAATTGATTAAAATCACTGCTGAAATTACTTCACATCAAAAATTCCACTTTGAAATTTTTTGAGGGGGAAAATATTGCCTATTTTTAGTTTTTGCCAATAATTAGACAAAATTGGGCAGAAAGGGGTATAAAACAAACAGTTATCATGGAAGCACACATCTGAAGATGATATAGAACTTAAGTGTTGAATTTTTATTTTTTTTATTATGACTTATTTTTAACCCCTATATAAGTCAGGCCCTTTTTTGGAAAAATTTTTGTGGGTTTTTTTTGTTTTGTTTTTAATTAAATTGTCATTGTAAAAAAAATGGATTAAGATCACTGCTATTATGAACTATTGACCTAATCAAGGTTCCAATGACTTCACCTCAAATATTCTACTTTATAATATTAAGGAGAGAAATTATTGCATATTGTGTGCGTTTACCATGTAAAAAACACAGTTTTCTTGGGGGTAAAGAGGGCGTGAAATAAACAAAAAATATCCATCCCATCCATTTTGTACCGCTTTTCCCTTTCCTTAAAAATACAAAAAAAAACTTATAATGGAAGCAAACATCCAAAGTTGATTTAGAACTTAAATTTGATTATTTTAATTAAATTGTCATTGTTAAAAATTGATTAAAATCACTGCTCAAATTACTTCACATCAAAAATGTCACCTTTAAATTTTTTGGGGAGGGGAAGGAAACATTTCTTATTTTTTGTTTTTGGCAATAAAAAAACAAAGTTGGGCAAAAAAGGGCATAAAACATAAAAAGTTATCATGGAGGCATACATCTGAAAGTTATATAAAACTTAAGTGTTGAACTTTTTTTTTAATGATGACTTATTTTTAACACTTAATCAGGCCCTGCGATGACGTGGCGACTTGTCCAGGGTGTACGCTGCCTTTCGCCCGAATGCAGCTGAAATAGGCTCCAGCGACCCCCCGCGATCCCGAATGGGACAAGCGATAAAAAATGGATGGATGGAATGACTCAGGCCCTTTTTTGGAAAAATTTTAGTGGGATTTTTTTTTTTGTATCATTAAATTGTCATTGCTAAAAAAAATTATGAATTATTGACCGAATCAAGGTTCCAATGACTTCACCTCAAATATTCTACTTTGAAATATTAAGGGGAGAAAATATTGTATATTATGTGTGTTTGCCATGTAAAAAACAAAGTTTTCTTGGGGTTAAAGAGGGCATAAAACAAAAAAAAATTCCATCCCATCCATTTTGTAATGCTTGTCCCTTTCCGTAAAAACAAAAATAAAACTTATAATGGAAGCATACATCTGAAGTTGATCTAGAACTTAAATGTTGAAAGTTAGACACTTTTTTTATTATGACTTATTTTTAACACTTCATGAGTCAGGCCCTTTTTTGGAAGAATTTTTGTGGGATTTTTTTTATTTCATTAAATTGTCATTGTTAAAAATTGGTTAAGATCACTGATGTTAAAAATTATTGACCTAATCAAAGAGCAAATGGCTTCAAAAATTCCACTTAGAAAATTTTGGGGGGGACAAATATTGCTTATTTTATGTTTTTGCCGATAAAAAAACAAAGTTGGGCAAAATGGGCATAAAACATAAAAAGTTATCATGGTACCACACATCTGAAGATGATATAGAACTTAAGGGTAGAACTTTTTTTTTTAAATTATGACTTATTTTTAACACTTCATGAGTCAGGCTTTTTTGGGAATCATTTTAGTGGGATTTTTTTAAATATTTATTAAATTGTCATTGTTAAAAAAATGGATTAAGATCACTGCTGTTATGAATTATTGACCTAATCATGGCTCTAATGGTTTCAAAAATTCCACTTTAAAAATTTGGGCGCGAGAAATATTGCTTAAATATGCAGACATATGCAGTAACATATTGTGTCATCCATCTACCTATTGTTTATCTACATTATGAGGGACAAACTGTAAAAATGGATTATTGATGTACTTGTTCATTTACTGTTAATATCTGCTTATTTTCTGTTTTAACATGTTCTATCTACACTTCTGTTAAAATGTAATAATCACTTATTATTCTCTTCTTTGATACTTGACATTAGTTTTGGATGATACCACACATTTAGGTATCGATTCGATACCAAGGAGTTACAGGATCATAAATTGGTCATATTTAAAGTCCTCATGTGTCCAGGGAAGTATTTACTGACTTTATAAACATAATATAAATTAAAAAAATGTTTTGAATATATTGATGTAATCATAGTTGTATTGACAAGATACACTATTGTACTTAATATCAATACAGTGGATTTGTGTTTGCATCTGGACTAGATGTTCCTCTGAGGGACTTTAAGCTGCTGGTCACCCCCAAGTTCTTTTGATGACACATAAGCTGATTTTAGATAAATCCCAGACAGAATAGGTATTTTGACATTTTATTCCAAAGCTTTGGAGAGACCAATCTATGAACAACACATTCTAATTGCATCGCCCAAGTTGATCTGAAAACCCTACGTAAGTCTTGCCTTTTTCCATACCCCACTATCCCCCCTCCCCTTCCCCTTTAGAGCGAATCCACATATCTATTCTCCTTCTAAGCCTGGGACAAGAAAAGATAACAAGGGTGTTATGGCTACTCGTCACATTCCAAGCTCAAGGTTAACACATGCACACCACTTAGCTGTTTTCAAATATGACTATGGAAGAAAAGAAATAACTCTTGAATATGGATATATGTAGATATCTTTTTCCGTCAAGATCCACCTATGGTGTTTGTTTACATTGTGACGCCGGTGAGCTATTGTATCCTCCTACGGTGTGTACTGAAGCATGTTTAGCTATTCCTCGGTATGGTACCGATTATGAATCATTAGTATGCCAGTACGGTACAATCTTACACTCTGCATAGTCCTTGAATGGTGTGCTGCATGGTGTCATACCTCATGTAGATGAGGCAGTCATCACATTTCCAAGCACGTCCGTGATGGTGAGACGATGCCAGTGTGTGTGATCACTCATCCATATCTCATCTCTTCTATTTCATCAGGCTATACCTGTATTTCTCACTGATGTTTCCTCTCATTATGCTGATGATGAGGCCGCTGCCATCACAGCAGTGATAGCACACTCATATATCTGCAGTCATGACCATGGATGCATGGATGGGTGGTTAAAAGGAATACCAATCTTTCAATAACTCACAATTTCCTCTGATTCACATTCTTGAAGATTTGTGTTAGAGTCTTCCTTTAAACTGATGCTGGCACTATATTATTTATGTCAACGATAAAAAGGTGAGATTTGTGCTTAGATATCACTTTGAAATCAACTCTTTGAAAATCCATGCTTAATCATTTTGAAACCATCGAGCAAATAAGAATCACAATTGGGATGTGAATTTAGGTCTGACACTCCTAAAAGATAGTTATATAAATATATAAATACTATTAGTACAAACCCCATTTCCATATCCATCCATCCATCTTCTACCGCTTATTCCCTTTTGGGGTCGCGGGGGGCGCTGGCGCCTATCTCAGCTACAATCGGGCGGTTGGGAAATTGTGTAAGATGTAAATATAAACGGAATACAATGATTTGCAAATCAGTTTCAACCCATATTCAGTTGAATATGCTACAAAGACAACATATTTGATGTTCAAACTGATAAACTTTTTTTTTTGTGCAAATAATCATTAACTTTAGAATTTGATGCCAGCAGTTGAAGAAAGTTAGGAAAGGTGGCAATAAATACTGATAAAGTTGAGAAATTCTCATCAAACATTTATTTGGAACATCCCACAGGTGTGCAGGCTAATTGGGAACAGGTGGGTGCCATGATTGGGTATAAAAGCAGCTTCCATGAAATGCTAAGTCATTCACAAACAAGGATGGGGCGAGGGTCACTGTGGAGAGACAGCCGACAGGCTGACAGCGGGCTGAGAGGAGCGGTCCTGACCAAGATGGAGGCCAGGAGGCGGGGCATGCGGCGGAGAGGAGAGGCGTGACGCACGCGGAGCGGCACGGCAGCGGCAATCCGAGTCAGGTGTGTACAACACACACCTGCTCACAATCCCTCCATCTGCGGCTGCAGCATAAAAGGGGTGAGGGAGGAGCGATCGTGGCAGAAGACGGAGGAGGAACTGCAGCACACGACGACGACAAAAGCGACGAGAGCGACCTGACAAAAGATGAGCCTCCGCGGAAGACGCAGCACCCGGCCACCAAAAGGCGTGCCAAGACGAGCAGCGAAGAAGGTCGCGCTAGAAAGTGGCGCGACCGACTGGGACACGACGCAGTTTATTGAAATAATAAACTAGTGTCAACCTTGCTACGAGGTGTCTTGCATCCATGGTCCTTGCAACCCACACGAGGATGGCAGGAAGTCCGTCACAGTGGCGCCTAGTGGAGCAGAACCATCAGAAGCGGAGGGCGATGACGTCATATGGGCGCTCGTCGCAAACTACACCACACTGTTTGAACAAAAACGGCAGCAAAACCAGATGCTGCTAGCGATGATTGAGAACACGGTAGAAGAAGCCAAGAAAGCCGGCGCCGAGGCCATCTACCTGGAAGGCGGGGCTGGAGAGGCGGCAGTGGCGGCGATAAACCAGCAGGGCGAGCTGTCGGCCAAAGATAAAGAAGAGAAAGTGCCTGGAGAAATGCAGGACAAGGAGGAAGAAGAAGTTTATGATAAATACATTTGTTTGTTGTCATCCAAGCAACGTTATCATGGATGCCCCTGCTTATTTCAGCAAGACAATGCCAAGCCACATGTTACAACAGCGTGATTTCGTAGTAAAAGAGTGCGGGTACTTTCCTGGCCCGCCTGCAGTCCAGACCTGTCTCCCATCGAAAATGTGTGGCGCATTATGAAGGGTAAAATACAACAGCAGAGACCCCGGACTGAAGCTCTACATAAAACAAGAATGGGAAAGAATTTCACTTTCAAAGCTTCAACAATTAGTTTCCTCAGTTCCCAAACGTTTATTGAGTGTTGTTAAAAGAAAAGGCGATGTAACGCAGTGGTGAACATGCCCTTTCCCAACTACTTTGGCACATGTTGCAGCCATGAAATTTTAAGTTAATTATTATTTGCAAAAAAAAAAAAGTTTTTGAGTTTGAACATCAAATATCTTGTCTTTGTAGTGCATTCAATTGAATATGGGTTGAAAAGGATTTGGAAATCATTGTATTCCGTTTATATTTACATCTAACACAATTTCCCAACTCATATGGAAACCGGGTTTGTACAAAATATACATTATATACAAATGAAAACACAATTATTTCTATAAATTAGGGAACTGAAATATTCAATCCCAATTAATTGCATTTTGTCCGTAGTTAACTAATAAATCATTCTGATGAATCCCAAATAGAAGTCTTTTTATATGTTTCCTTTTTTTAAATTAAAAAAAATATTTAGGCTCCAGCACCCCCCGCAACCTTGAAGAGGACAAGCTGTAGAAAATGGATGGATTGGTGGACTTAGAATCTTTAATAAAGATGTTTTTTTTATCAGTGCTGTCAAACAATTTAAAAATGTAAACACAATTCATTGCATTTGTCCGTAGTTAAATCATACTTAATCACAACTAATCCCAAATAGATTTTTTGTTGTCTTTTTTTTTTCTATTGAAAAAAGAAAAGAAAAAGAAAGTATTTTTTACATTTAATAAAGTGTATTTGATTAAAATGTACATCCAACATGGGACTGGACAATTCAGATGTAATTCAGACGATTCCGGCCCTCTTAATAGGTAAATAGTTAGATTAAAAAATGTGTGTATAGTATTACAAAAACATACTTTACATACAAATTAAAACATATATTTTTTGTATAAATCAGTGCTGGCAAACATTTGAAATATTTAATCATGATTAATTGCATTGTCCATAGCTAATTCATAATTGATCACGATTAATCCCAAATTTGTCTTTTTTTAAATATAAATAAAGAAAGACAATTTTTTTTATCTTTCTTAAAGTGTATTTTATTTAAATGTGCATCCAACATGGGACAGGACAATTCACATGTGAATCTATGTTTTTCCGGCACAGAAATATGATTATTTCAAAAATGTACATTACTTACGAATTAAGGCACAATTATTTCTATAAATTAGGGCTGCTAAACAACTAAAATATTCAATCATAATTAATTGAATTTTGTCCATAGTTAACTAGTAAATAAATTTGATTCATCTAAAATAGAAGTCTTTAAATCTAATTACTTTTTTTTATGAATAAAGTATTTTAAATCGTTAATAAACATTTTTTTTATTAGTGCTGTCAAATGATGTAAATGTAATCACAATTCATTGCATTTGTCCATACTTAAATCATAATTAATTACAGTTAATCCCTAATAGAGTTTTTTTGTTGTTGTTTTTTTCTATTAAAAAAGGTATTATTTATCTTTTTTAAAGTGTATTAGATTAAAATGTAAATCCAACATGGGACTGTACAATTCGGATGTGAATCCATTTTTTTCCCAGTACGCTTATACAATAGCTATACAACGACAATATTAATATTACAAAAATATACATTATATACAAATTAAAACAAAAATATTTGTATAACTTAAGGCTGTTAAGCAACTTAAATATTCAATCACAATTAATTGCATTTTGCTCATAGCCAACTAATAATTAATTCAGACTGATCTCAAATATAATTATTTTTATTTATTTATTTATTTTAATAAAAAAAGGTATTTAGGATCTTCAATAAAGATTTTTTTTTTATTAGTACTGTCAAACGTTTTAAAAATGTAATCACAGTTATTTGCATTTGTCCATAGTTAAATCATACTTAAAAACATATGTCCATATTTTTATTAGAAAAAGGGAAAAAAAGTGTTTTTTTATCTTTAAGAAAGGGTACCCGATTAAAATGTACATCCAACATGGGACTGGACAATTCGGATGTGAATCGACAAATAGTTAGATATAAAACAAAAAAGTTAATCTTACAAAAATATACATTACCTACGAATTAAAACATGTTTTTTTTTTTTCAAATTAGGGCTGTCAAACTATTGAAATTAATTGCATTGTCCATAGTTAACTCATAATTAATCACAATTCATCCCAAATAGAAGCCTTTTTTTAATAAAAAACCAAAAAAAAAACGTTTTTTTCTCTTCATTAAGTGTACCTTGTTAAAATGGAGGATTTGATTGATGCAATTTATTGTTTAGTCAACTAAAAAGGTTGAAATGCGTGTCATGGAGGTAGTGTAGTGACTTCCCTTTTGCAGCAGACATCATAAGTTCTCTTCTCTCCCATAATAAGTGTGGTTAACTTATTTTTACACCTGCATGGCATGTTAAAACCTTGCTAAGCAACAATAAGTTCATATCGGCTTCAGTTTAGTCACGGTTTGTGTGGAGCTGGAGCCTATCCCAGCTGACTTTTACCACGCACAGAGATTTGAACCAAAATAAAAGTCTTTATCATCCTAAATGGAACTACAAAAGCAGTGAAGTTGTCACGTTGTGTAAATGGTAAATAAAAAGAGAATACAATGATTTGAAAATCATTTTCAATGTATATTCAATTGAATAGACTGCAAAGACAAGATTGTTCATGTTCACACTGAGAAACTTTGTTGTTTTTTGCATATATTAGCTCATTTGGAATTTGATGCTTGCAACATGTTTCAAAAAAGCTGGCACAAGTGGCAAAAAAGACTGAGAAAGTTGAGGAATGCTCATCAAAGACTTGTTTGGAACATCCCACAGGTGAACAGGCTAATTAGGAACAGGTGGATGCCATGATTGGGTACAAAACAGCTTCCATAAAATGCTCGGTCTTTCACAAACAAGAATGGGGCGAGGGTCACCACTTTGTCAACAAGTGCCTGAGCAAATTGTTTAAGAACAACATTTCTCAAGCAGCTATTGCAAGGAATTGAGGGATTTTACCATCTGTGGTCCGTAATATCATCAAAAGGTTCAGAGAATCTGGAGAAATCACAGGACGTAAACCATGATATTACAGAACTTGGATCCCTCAGGCGGTACTGCATCAAAAAGAGACATCAATGCGTAAAGGATATCACTACATGGGTTCAGGAACACTTGAGAAAAAACACTGTCAGTAACTACAGTTGGTTGCTACATCTGTAAGTGCAAGTTAAAACTCCTATGCAAAGCCAAAGCCATTCATCAACAACACCCAGAAATGCTTTGTTGGGCCCGAGCTCATCTAAGATGGACTGATGTGAAGTGGAAAAGTGTTCTGTGGTCTGACAAGTCCACATTTCAAACTATTTTGGGAAACTGTGGACGTCGTGTCCTCCGGATCAAAGAGGTAAAGAACCATCCAGATTGTTCTAGACTCAAAGTTGAAAAGGCAGCATTTGTGATGGTATGTGTCATGCCTGTTAATCTGGTTTTATGTTTGATCATGTTTTGTTTTGTTTTCTGGACTCTTTTTGCGTCTGCACTTCCTTGTTTTCTTGGTCACCATAGCTACTCATTAGTTTCCACCTGGTTCCCCTAGTCACGCCCCGATCCCCAGCCTCTCACACCTGTTTCTAATTACCACGGCCACTATTTATGTCACTTGCTTTCT
Organism: Nerophis ophidion; assembly: GCF_033978795.1. NCBI lineage: Eukaryota > Metazoa > Chordata > Actinopteri > Syngnathiformes > Syngnathidae > Nerophis > Nerophis ophidion. The sequence goes on from NC_084617.1 coordinate 34,636,318, forward strand.
GTTCATCGTTCTGGGTACTTTGCATTCTGCCTTATGCCATTCATGCCTGCATTTTTGCGTACAAACCTTCACGCCTTGCCACGCTGTTAACCATTTGGACCATGTAAGATCTTTGTATTTTTTGCCTCAGTGCAAGTTTTTTTTTTATTGAATATCTTTGATAGTATCTTTTGTTTATTCTTCGTTCATTCATGCCATCGCGCAAGTGTTTTTGTTTCCTGTTCATATTTTGTAGCCAAGTTTTGTACCTCCTCGTGAGCGCCCTTAGTTTGCTTATTTTTGTATTTAGTGTTTAAATAAATAACCATGTACTCACATCCATGCCTGACTCGTCCCACATCATCTCTGCATCGAGGAAGCAAAAACAATCCAAGTCCCAGCTTGACAGTATGGGGGTGTATTAGTGGCCAAGGCATGGGTAACTTACACATCTGTGAAGGCACCATTAATGCTGAATGGTACATTCAGGTTTTGGAGCAACGTATGTTGTTATCATGGACGCCTCTGCTTATTTCAGCAAGACAATGCCAAGCCACGTGTTACAACAGCGTGGCTTCATAGTAAAACAGTGCGGGTACTAGACTGGCCTGCCTGTAGTACAGACCTGTCTCCCATTAAACATGTGTGGTGCAATATGAAGGCTAAAATAGCAGAAGGAAGACTGTTGAACAACTTAAGCTGTACATCAAGCAAAAATGGGAAATAATTCCACTTCAAAAATGTGTCTCCTCAGTTCCCGCAACTTTACTGAGTGTTGTTAAAAAGATAAGGCCATGTAACACAGTGGTAAAAATGCTCCTGTGACATCTTGTGTTGCTGCTATTAAATTCGAAGTCCATGATTATTTGCAAAAAAAAAACAACGTTTCTCAGTGTGAACATGAAATATCTTGTCTTTGCAGTCTATTCAATTGAAAATAAGTTGAAAATTATTTGCTAATCACTGTATAGTGTGTTGTCTGTCTATCTGTGTTGGCCCTGCGATGAGGTGGCGATTTGTCCAGGGTGTACACTGCCTTCCGCCCGATTGTAGCTGAGATAGGCACCAGCGCCCCCTGTGAATAAGCAGGAATAAGCGGTAGAAAATGGATGGATGGATGTATTCTCTTTTTATTTCCCATTTACACAACGTGACAACTTCACTGGTTTCGGCTTTTGTATGAGTGGAGTAAAAATCAATATTAATGGTTTTGTGTGCAAATGAAGCAAAAGTTGGCATCATGTTACTTTAATAGATTAGATCAGTAGTCCCCAACCACCGGGCCGCGGCCCGATTGGTACCGGGCCGCAGAATAATTTTTTATTAATTTTTATTTAAAAGAAAACAATTTTTATTTTTGTGTTTTTATTTTTATTAAATCAACATAAAACACACAATATACACTTACAATTAGTGCACCAACCACAAAAACCTCCCTTTTTCATGACAAAAACGACAATTTTTCATGACAAATAAAAAAATACATATATTATTAAGCGTTGACCGGTTCGCGGATACAAAAAGGTTGGGGACCACTGGATTAGATGACTTCTCTCCCACTGTCGCTCTTTGTTTGGTTCCAGGTTCGATTCCCGCTTCCGCCATCTTAGTCACTGCCGTTGTGTCCTTGGGCAAGCCACTTTACCCACCTGCTCCCAGTGCCACCCACACTGGTTTAAAAAAATGTAACTTAGATATTGGGTTTCACTATGTGAAACGCTTTGAGTCACTAGAGAAAGCGCTATATAAATATAATTCACTTCACTTCACTTTGTAATATTCCACTGTCATTAATAAGAGAAGTGCTGGGATTGAATTTCCCTCAGAGCTGCAGAAAGTCTCTCTACAGGCGCTAACGTTTTGTTTTGTTTTTTGGTGTGAATTGTCAGAGAGGAGAATTCAATCCCAGCCTCCTCCTCCTCCTCCATCTGAAGCAGCCATGCAAAGCTAAGCTGTCCATGTTGACCTTCTTGTCCCTGCAGGCGCCAACTATGGATGATGACGAGACACTTTTGTTGGACACAAGCTGGGGAGATGATGATGATGATGAAGAGGAGGAGGAGGAGGAGGAGGTGGGGGTGAGGCGTGCTGAGGTGCCCTGCGGACCGTGGAGGGCGGTGGCCTGGGTCTACACGCAGCCCTGTGCCAGCGGGGTGCTTACAACCATCTTCGTCCTCCTCCCTTGCACCTTGTTTGCCTTCATGCTCCTCTACTGCCCCCCTCTGGACATTGACCTCTCCTACAGTGCCTTCGAGGTCCACAGTCACTTCTCAGCAGAGCGTTTCGACGCCCTGGCCATCGCCGTGAAGACCCAGCTGGGCTCCTGGGACAGACAGAGAAGAGACGCGGATGGCGAGGACCTGCAGGAGATACCTGAGGACGAGCATGAGGTCAACAGGACGCGTGATGAGGCCTCCAGGTCAGGAGGTTGTCTGAGACGGTCCCTTCGGGGGCGCCGCTTTGCTCCCAACTACTACCTCCAGAGTCAGGCCCTGTGGAGGATGGAGTTGGTGTTTGTGGCTCAGGGCGACGGAGATCGCAACATCTTCACCCCCGAACGCCTGAAGACCGTCCACCACGTGGAGCGGCTCATCATGCAGCACCCGCAGTTCCACCAGTTCTGCTGGAAGCCGATGGAGGTGTTGCGAGACCTCCCGCTGGGGCCCTCCTTCTGCTCGCCGCCCAGCTCGCTCCTTTCTTACCTCTACCCTAGCGAGCGAGGGGGGAAAATCTACTACGACGGCATGGGTCCAGATCTGGCTGATATCCAAGGTCAGGAAATACTCTTCACTGGAAACTAGCAGGCGTTGTTATCATTGATTTTCCATGAATTCTCCAAACCTATTTCTGAATTCTCATGGCTATTTCATCTCACTGAAGTCATTACACAGTACACAGCTGGAAATGATAAAATTACTAAAGTTGCTAATAATAATAGTTGAGTTGTGATGTAGTATCTACTGTAATACTAAATAACATGTTTCCCAGACTGTATAAGACTATACATTGTTTTGCAGGTACTATTTGTTGTCACTGTACACAGCTAGAAATGACAAAACCATACTAAAGTTGGTAATAATAATTCAGTTGTAGTGTAGTATCTACTGCAATACTAAAAAACATGTTTTTCCAGACTGTATAGGACTATACATTGTTTTGCAGGTACTATTTGTTGTCACTGTACACAGCTAGAAATGACAAAAACATACTAAAGTTGGTAATAATAATTCAGTTGTAGTGTTGTATCTATTGCAATACTAAAAAACATGTTTTTTCCAGACCGTATACGGCTATACATTGTTTTGCAGGCACTATTTGTTGTCATGGTACACAGCTAGAAATGACAAACATGTACTAAAGTTGGTAATAATAATCGTTGAGTTGTGGTGTACTATCTACTGAAATACTAAATAACATGTTTTTTCCAGACTGTATAGGGCTGTACATTGTTTTGCAGGCTCTAGTTCCGGGGTGTCGAACTCATTTTAGATGGAGGGCCACATGGAGAAAAATCTACTCCCGAGTGGGCCGGGCTGGTAAAATCACGGCACGATAACTTAAAAACAAAGACAACTTCAGATTTCACAACAAAATTAAGCATAACAATCTGTTAATTCCACAACTATGTATATCGGTGTGTCGGTTGAGGTGGGCGTGGTTGGTGGGTGCAGGGGTGTATAAGGTGGCCCGGAAGAGATGCATGGGATTCTGGGTATTTATTCTGTTGTGTTTATGTTGTGTTACAGTGCAGATGTTCTCCCGAAATGTGTTTGTCATTCTTGTTTTGTGTGGGTTCACATTGTGGCGCATGTTAGTAAGAGTGTTAAAGTTATTTATATCACAACCATCAGTGTAACGTGTGGCTGTTGAACAAGTATGCCTTGCAATTGATGATGTGTGCAATCAGGGGTTGCATGCTACATGTGACTGGCTGACACGCAGATAGCATGACGTGAAGGCGGGCGCCACGATATGTGTAAAACAGCGTTAAAAGCATTGTCACCACAACACGCCCTCAAATTAATTATGCGGGTGAAAACCGGAAAACACTAGCCCAGGGATTTTACTGGGAAAAGCACTGAAATCCGGACAACCTGTCGGAAAAATCTTGAGGGTCGGCAAGTATGCAGCTGAGCCACATCAGAGTGATCAAAGAGCCGCATGTAGCTCAGGAGTCGTGTTGCCGACCCCTAATCTACAAACATACACAGAATTGCTATTGTGACATCTAGTGGACACATTCAGAACAGCCGTTTCTTTCATTCAAAAATTTCGGCTCATTTTTATATTTAGCAAACTTATCCCGCGGGCCGGATAAAACCTGTTCGACACCCCTTCTCTAGTTGTTGTCATGGTACAAGCTAGAAATGACAAAAACATACTAAAGTTGGTAATAATAGTTTAGTTGTGGTGTAGTGTCTACTGTAATAATAAAAAACATGTTTTTTTCCAGACTGTAAAAAGCTGAAACTTTTATTAGATTGATTGAAACTTTTATTAGTAGATTGCACAGTACAGTACATATTCCGTACAATTGACCACTAAATGGTAACACCCCAATAAGTTTTTCAACTTGTTTAAGTCGGGGTCCACGTTAATCAATTCATGGCTATACATTGTTTTGCAGGCACTATTTGTTGTCATGGTACACAGCTAGAAATTACAAGAACATACTAAAGTTGGTAATAATAATAGTGGAGCTGTGGTGTAGCATCTACTATAATACTAAACAACATGTTTGTCCAGACTGTATAGGTCTATACATTGTTTTGCGGGCACTATTTGTTGTCATGGTACACAGCTATAAATGACAAAAACGTACTAAAGTTGGTAATAATAACAGTTGGGTTGTGGTGTACTATCTGCTGTAATACTAAATAACATGTTTTTGCATACACTATTTGTTGTCATGGTACACAGATAGAAATGACAAAAACATACTATAGTTGGTATTAATAATAATGGGGTTGTGGTGTAGTATCTACAGCAGAGGTCGGCATCCCGCAGCTCCGGAGGCGCATGCGGCTCTTTGGCATCTCTAATGCGACCCCCCAGACTGTCACGGGGGGATTCCCGATTTCGGTGCCTCTCCCGGACATCATCTGGGGTCGACGTTTTCCAATTTTCTCTCGGACTACCACATTGAGGGCATGCTGTGATGGTTTTACTATTAACATCCTCTACAACATGTCATCGCGCCTACCTTTCACACAATGCTACAGTATATGCGTGCCGACCGGCCAGTGACATGTTTTAAGTGGCTCCCGCAGATACACGTACACGACTGCAAGGCATACTGGGTGATACAGTTTACTGTACACTGACGGTTGTGATATAAACAACTTTAACACTCTTACTAATATGCACGACACTGTGAACCCACACCAAACAAGAATGACAAACACATTTCGGGAGAACATCCTCACAGTAACACAACATAAACGCAACACAACACATACCCAGAATCCTGTGCATCCATGACTCTCCTGACTATATTACACACCCCGCTAGCACCAAACCCCGCCCTCCCCCTCCGTGCGTCGTTTGAGGTGGGCGGGGTTGGGGGTTGCGGGGGTGTAAAATATATTCAGGAAGAGTCATGGATGCAAAGGATTCTGGGTATTTGTTATGTTGCGTTTATGTTGTGTTACTGTGAGGATGTTCTCCCGAAATGTGTTTGTCATTCTTGTTTGGTGTGGATTCACAGTGTGGTGCATATTAGTAAGAGAGTTAAAGGTGTTTATATCACAACCGTCAGTGTAAATTGTATCACCCAGTATGCCTTGCAGTCTTGTACGTGTATTCTGCGGAAGCCACATACAACATTTTGCTAAACTGCCAAGCAGTTTGTACATGTTGTAGAAGGTGTCTAAGACAATGGCTTCATAACACGCCCTTGTTATTGTTGTCTGGATTACCACCAGCAGATATTCGCGAGAATGGTTGCGGCTCCCATTGTCTTCTTTATTTTGTGAAACGGGTCAAAATGGCTCTTTGAGTGGTAAAGGTTGCCGACCCCTGATCTACTGTAATACTAAATAACATGTTTTTTTCCAGACTGGGGGTAAAAACAGAGCCAGTTCTGCTTAACAGTGGTCCATTATCTGTTAATAAAGTATGGACATATGAAACAGATGCCTAGGTTCAGCGATGCCCACTGGCGTCATTCTTGATCCTTCACACCACCCTTCACAACCGTAACATGGTCTCTGCTCTGCTGCTCTCAGTCTCCTTTTGAAAAAAACACCCTCTAATTTGTCAGCATTCTCTCTTTTTTTCGTAGGTTCCCTGAGCTTGGCCATCACCCACCCTCAGTTCTACTGGTACGTGGATGAGAGCCTCTCCCCCGAGCACCTCTCCTCGCCTCTCCTGCGAAGTGAAATCCACTTCGGAGCCCCTCTGCCGTCCTACAACTCCGTGCAGGATCGCGTGGACGAGCAGAGGAGCCACTTTAAGAACTTTGTGGTCCAGTACGCAGACATCCTGGCCAAGCAGTCCACCAGGTCAGAAGAAGTCCTGCTGTTTATAGCGCCAAGTCCTTCCTCACATTGTCGCTCTCAGCCAGGTGAAGGTTCTGTACGGAGGGACGGAGCTCTTTGACCATGAAGTGCGACACACCTTCAGGAATGACATGATGCTGGCTGTCATCAGTGGCGCTTGCATCATGGTGCTGGTCTACATCCTGACATCCTTCTCTGGTAACATCTAAATGACATCAGCCCTACTCTTTTGCCATGGCCGTAGCATTTTGGAGTAGGAAAATGGGCGCAAAATGACAGCTTTGTTTCCGTCCCTTTACCCCAGAGCAGCTGTCACCTAAAAATGTAGCTTACCACCTCCACGCATGAATGTGCAGAGGTGTCCAAACTTTTTCTACTTTGGGCCGCATACTGAAAAGTCAAAACATGCGAGGAATATTTGCATTATTTTATTTTGGAAAAAAGGCTCAAAATAAACATAGATATTTAAAAACAAAACTTGTTTTTAAGTATTTATAGAGGTCGGGTGCAGGTAGGGTACTTGGCGGTCCGATCCTCTGCTACATAAGCTAGCTCTTGGGACGTGTAACATCACCTCGCCGGGGGGCAAGGAGCCTAAGCTAGTGCGCAAGGTAGAGAAGTTCCAGCTGGATATAGTCGGACTCACTTCGACGCACAACAAGGGCTCTGGAACTAGTCCTCTCGAGAGGGGCTGGACTCTCTTCCACGCTGGTCTTGCACGCAGTGAGAGGCGACGGGCTGAGGTAGCAATTCTTGTTTCCCCCACGGCGCAAAGCCTGCACGTTGGAGTTCAACCCAGTGGACGAGAGGGTAGCTTCCTTCTGCCTTAGGGTGTGGGGACAGGTTCTGACTGTTGTTTGTGCCTAAGCACCAAACAGCAGCTCAGAGTACCCACTTTTTTTGGATTCCCTTGAGGGAGTACTGGAGAGTTCGCCCTCGGGTGATTCCCTTTTTCTGCTGGGGGACTTCAACACACTCATGTTGGCAACGACAGTGAAACCTGGAGAGGTGTGATTGGGAAGAATGGCCGGCCGGTTCTGAACCAAGTGGTGCTTTGTTAATGGACTTTTGTGCTGTCACGTATTTTCCATAAAAATCACAATGTTCAAGCATAAAGGTGTCCATACGTGCACTTGGCACCAGGACACCCTAAGCCGCAGTTCCATGATTGACTTTGTAGTTGTGTCATTGGATTTTCCGCCTCATGTTTTGGACTCTTAGGTGAAGAGAGGGGCGGAGCTTTCCACCGATCACCACGTGATCTGGCTCCGATGGTGGGGGAGGATGCCGGACAGACCTGGCAGTCCCAAACACATTGTGAGGGTCTGCTGGGTACGCCTAGCAGAGTCTCCTGTCAGAGAAAGTTTCAATTCCAACCTTCAAAAGAACTTTGAACATGTCACGAGGGAGGTGCTGGACATTGAGTCCGAGTGGACCATGTTCCGTGCCTCTATTGTCGAGGCGGCTGATTGTAGCTGTGGCCACAAGGTGGTTGATGCCCGTCGTGGCGGTAATCATAGAACCCGCTGGGGGACACCAGCGGTGAGGGATGCCGTCAAGCTGAAGAAAGAGTCCTATCGGGTCCTTTTGGCTCATGGGACTCCAGAGGCAGAGGACAGGTACCGACAGGCCAGGCGAAGTGGGGCTACAGCGGTCGCGGAGGAAAAAACTCGGACATGGGAGGACTTTGGGGAAGCCATGGAAAATGACTTCCGGACGGCTTCGAAGCGATTCTGGACCACCATCCACCTTCTCTAGGGGGGGAAGCATCGCACTGTCAACAGCGTCTATGATGAGGATGGTGTGCTGCTGACCTTTACTGGGGCTGTTGTGAATCGTCGGAGGGAATACTTCGAAACCTCCTCAATCCCACCAACACGTCTTCCTATGAGAAATCAGTGCCTGGGGAATCTGTGGTGGGCTCTCCTATTTCTGGGGCTGAGGTTGCCGAGGTAGTTAAAAAGCTCCTCGGTGGTAAGGCCCCGGAGGTTGATGAGAACCGCCCGGAGTTCCTTAATGCTCTGAATGCTGTGGAGCTGTCTTGGTTGACAAGACTTTGCAACATCGCGTGGACGTCTGGATTGGCAGACCGGGGTGGTGGTTCCTCTCTTTAAGAAGGGGAACTGGAGGGTGTGTTCCAACTATCGTGAGATCACACTCCTCAGCTTTCCCGGTAAGATCTATTCAGGTTTACTGGAGAGGAGGCTACGCTGGATAGTCGAACCTCGGATCCAGGAGGAACAATGAGGTTTTTGTCCTGGTCGTGGAACGGTAGACCAGCTCTATACTCTCGGCAGGGTCCTTGAGGGTGCATGGGAGTTTGCCCAACCAGTCTACATGTGCTTTGTGGACTTGGAGAAGGCATTCGACAGTGCCCCCCAGGAAGTCCTGTGGGCAGTGCTCAGAAAGTATGGGGTACCGGACTGTCTGATTGTGGTGGTCCGTTCCCTGTATGATCAGTGTCAGAGCTTGGTCCACATTGCCGGCAGTAAGTCGCACCCGTTTCCAGTGAAGGTTGGACTCCGCCAAGGCTGCCCTTTGCCACCGATTCTGTTCATAACTTTTATGGATAGAATTTCTAGGCACAGTCAGTGTGTTGAGGGGTTCCGGTTTGGTGGCTGCAGGATTAAGTCTCTGCTTTTTGCAGATGATGTGGTCCTGATGGCTTCATCTGGCCAGGATCTTCAGCTCTCATTGGATCGGTTCGCAGCCAAGTGTGAAGAGACTGGGATGAGAATCCGCACCTCTAAGTCCGAGTCTATGGTTCTCGCCTGGGAAAGGGTGGAGTGCCATCCCTAGGTTGGGGAGAAGATATTGCCCCTGGTGGAGGAGTTCAAGTACATCAGAGTCTTGTTCATGAGTGAGGGACAAGTGGAATCGATAGGCGGCTCGGTGCGGCGTCTACAGTAATGCGGACGTTGTATCGATTCGTTGTGGTGAAGAAGAAGCTGAGCCAGAAGACAAAGCGCACAATTTTCCCGTCAATCTATGTTCCCTTCCTCACCCATGGTCATGAGATTTGGGTTATGACCGAAAGGACAAGATCACGGGTGCAAGCGGGCAAAATGAGTTTCCTCCGCCGGGTGGCGGGTCTCTCCCTTAGAGATAGGGTGAGAAGCTCTGTCATCCGGGAGGAAATCAGAGTAAGGCCGCTGCTCCTCCACATTGAGATGAGCCAGATGAAGTGGTTCGGGCATCTGCTCAGGATGCCACCCGAACGCCTCCCAAGGGAGTTGTTTAGGGCACTGAATTGATTGCTCCCGCTTGCTTTCCCTGAGAGAGCATAAGGAGGTTGAGGTGGGCGAGGTTGGGGGGAGGGGCAGGAAGGGGCTATTGGGCATGTATATTGTTGCGTCCCAGAAAAGTTAGTGCTGCAAGGGTATCTGGGTATTTGTTCTGTTGTGTTTATCTTGTGTTACAGTGCAGATGTTCTCCCGAAATATATTTGTCATTCTTGTTTGGTGTGGGTTCACAGTGTGGCGCATATTTGTAACAGTGATAACGTTTTTTATACGGCCACCCTCAGTGTGACCTGTATGGCTGTTGACCAAGTATGCATGCATTCACTTGTGTGTGTGAAAAGCCATAGATATTATGTGATTGGGCCGTTACGCAAAGGCAGTACCTATAAGGTTTATTGGCCCTCTGTACTTCTCCTTATGTCCGTGTATCACTCCGTACAGCGGCGTTTTAAAAAGTCTTACATTTTACTTTTTTAAAACCGATACCGATAATTTCCGATCATTTTAAAGCATTTATCAGCCAATAATATCGGCAGTCTGATATTGTCTGAAATCTGTAGTTTTAATGACATTCAGACTTTACTTCAATCAAAAACGGAGCAGCATCTCCTCATCTGTGGCTCACTCGTGCAACAACAATGCCTGAAATATGTCCCGTGAAAAAGCGTCCGACCTGAACTCTCTAATTACTGAAGTCTTTTGGGGGAATAATGTAAACTCACTACACCGGTATGTTTTAGCGCTTTTATGGGGAGCTTACTGACAGATATTAGTAAGAACTTTACACTACTTCATATTAGAAATGGCAACAGTGGAGGAGGAAAGTCACATAACAAGAACATAGAGAAAAAGAAGAAGCTTATCAACTAAGGAGTCCGCACAGACTACAGTGACGGACCTGCGCACATTTTTAGGACTTATGAAGGTTCAAATACAGATCAGCAGGTATCAGAAGGTAAGAAAAGTTGCTTTTGCATAATATTGCAAAACATAAAAAGCCAGATATGTCTGTGGCCTACCCTTAGAGTGTCCATCCTGAGATCGGTAGGTTGTGAGTTCAAACCCCGGCCAAGTCATACCTAAGACAATAAAAAAATGGGAGCCAATACCTCGCAGGGGGTGAGCAAGTGTGATGGGTCAAATGCAGAGAATAATTTCGCCAGTGTGTGTGACAATCATTGGCACTTAAACTTTTTAACTAATAGGTGCCATTTTACGATCCTTAGTAATACTAGTATCTCTGACTATGGTAGCTGTAATGCGCCGACAATCCATCAAGTGGTGCGGCTTCAAAGTCGTACTAAAACAATTTGATAGATTTTTGAGTGCCCTGTGTAATGTTCTATATTTTCAATGGAACATTCAAAGTTTTGGTGTTTACTGGTGTCATATTGCAGTCTACAGATATCTCTTATGTGTGACTGCCATCTAGTGGTCACACTTGTCAATACACCATCTACCAAATAAAATTGCTTCATGGTTGAAATGCACAACCAGAATTATTCTGCACATTAGGCGCACCCGGTTAAAAGGGGCAATGTTGAGTTTTGAGAAAATAAATGGATTTTATGTGCGTCTTATAGTCAGAAAAATACGCTACTATGGTTTTCTGCTATAAACAATGTCTTTGCTTCAACATTGTCACTAGTTAAAAAAACATTTTCTTCAAAGAGTTTTCTCCTTTGTGCAGCGTTCCTTACCCTCTTCGGCCTGGCCAGCATCGGGCTGAGTTGCCTGATGGCGCTCTTCTTGTACCACGTGGTGTTTGGCGTGAGGTACCTGGGCATTCTCAACGGCGTGGCCGCCTTTGTCATCATTGGCATCGGTATGGGGACACGATACCGAAGCGCCTCGTGGACCATCGCCACCTGAAACCACACCTTTTGTGATCTTCAGGGGTGGATGATGTGTTTGTGTTCATCAGCACCTTCAGACAGGCCGCATACCTTCACCACCCTCAGCAGCGCATGGTGTACACCATCAAGACAGCCGGCCGAGCCACTTTCCTCACCTCCTTCACCACGGCGGCCGCCTACGCCGCCAGCGCCTTCTCCAAGGTAATCATCTCCTATACGCTCTCTCAGCAGACTGAAGGTTGTGAGCTTCTTCGCGCAGATCCCGGCTGTGCATGACTTCGGCCTCTTCATGGCGCTCATCGTCAGCTGCTGCTGGCTTTGGGTTTGTGCGCTGATGCCGGCCGCTCTGTGCATCTGGACTCGCTGGGTGGAGCCTCACGAGCACACCTGCTTGCACCGGTGAGGCCCCGCCCCTTGGGGGGAAAACTGTGTTTGCGCTGCACTTATGTAACTCCTCACCCTCTGACAAGATGGAAGTCGGCGAGCCATGGCCCACTGTCGGATGAGGATGACGACGTGGTGCTGCTGTCGGTGGAGATGGAGCCTGGTGAGATTTGCATCTGAAATTGGCTTGTACGAAAGCCAAAAGCAGTGAAGTTGTCACGTTGTGTAAATGGTAACTAAAAGGAGAATACTATGATTTGCAAATCCTTTTCAACTTATATTCATTTGAATAGACTGCAAAGACAAGATATTTCATGTTGACACTGAGAAACTTTGTTGTTTTTTGCAAATATTAGCTAGTTTGGAATTTGATACCTGCAACATGTTTTGAAAAAGCTGGCACACGTGGCAAAAAAGACTGAGAAAGTTGAGGAATGCTCATCAAAGTCTTATTTTGAACATCCCACAGGTGAACAGGCTAATTGGGAACAGGTGTGTGCTATGATTGGGTATAACAGCAGCTTCCATGAAATGCTCAGTCATTCACAAACAACTTTGTCAAGAAATGCCTGAGCAAATTGTTTAAGAACAACATTTCTCAACCAGCTATTGCAAGGAATTTAGGAATTTTATCATCTGCGCTCCCTAATATCATCAAAAGGTTCAGTGAATCTGGAGAAATCACTGCACATAAGCGGCAATGCCAGTGACCTTTGATCCCTCAGGCGGTACTGGATCAAAAAGAGACATCGGGGTATAAAGGATATCACCAGATGGGCTCAGGAACACTTCCGAAAACCACTGTCATTAACTACAGTTGGTCGCTACATCTGTAAGTGCAAGTTGAAACTTTACTATGCAAAGCCAAAGCCATTTATCAACAACACCCAGAAATGCTTCGCTGGGCCTGAGCTCATTTAAGATGGACTGATGCAAAGTGGAAAAGTGTTGTGTGGTCTGACGAGTCCACATTTGAAATTGTTTTTGGAAACTGTGGACGTCATGTCCTCCGGAACAAAAAAGAAAAGAACCATGTTCGAGGCGCAAAGTCTAAAAGGCAGCATCTGTGATGGTTTGGGGGTGTATTAGTGCCCAAAGCATGGGTAACTTACACATCTGTGAAGACACCATTAATGCCGAAAGGTACATACAGGTTTTGGAGAAACATATGTTGTATGTTGCAACGTCTTTTTTATGGACGCCCCTGCTTATTTCAGCAAGACAATGCCAAGCCATGTGTTACAACAGTGTGGCTTCATAGTAAAACAGTGCGGGTACTAGACTGGCCTGCCTGTAGTCCAGACCTGTCTCCCATTAAACATGTGTGGTGCAATATGAAGGCTAAAATATCAGAAGGGAGACTGTTGAAAAACTTAAGCTGTACATCAAGCAAGAATGGGAGAGAATTCCACGTCAAAAATGTGTTTCCTCAGTTCCCAAATATGTACTGTCATGTCCGTGTGACCATGTTTTGTTTTTTGGACACTCAGTTCAAGTTTTAGCATTTCCTGGTTTGTTTTGTTACCATGACTACCCATTAGTTTTCACCTGTCACGCCCCTATCTCACGTTTTGCACTCGCACACATGTTTTCACTGATCATGTCACTGCTATTTAAGCCGGTCTGTTTCTGTTCTTCGTCCTGGCAACATCACCTCCTACCACCATTTATCAGCCTCGATCACTCTCTCCACATCCATGCCAATGATCCATGCCCCTTGTCTTTCTCCAAGTAAGTTGTTTGTTATTCGTGCCATTGTGCAAGTGTTTTGTTTTATGTTCATAGTTTTGTTTCATTTTTGTACCTCCTTGTGAGCGCCTTTTGTTTGTTCCTATATTTTTAGTTATAGTGTTAAAATAAAAGATGTTTCTACCTTCACGCCATCTCCGGTCCAAGTTCACTTGCATCTCGGGAAAACAACCACCTCATAGTCCAAGTATTGACATTCACTGAGTGTTGTTAAAAGGAAAGGCCATGTAACACAGTAGTAAGTGGTAAAAAGGCCCCTGTAACTACTTTTTTGCAATGTGTTGCTGCCATTAAATTTTAACTTCATGATTATTTGCAAAAAATAAAGTTTCTCAGTGTGAACATGAAATATCTTGTCTTAGCAGTCTATACAATTGAATATAAGTTGAAAAGGATTTGCAAATCATGGAATAAGCGGTAGAAAAATGGATGGATGGATATATTCTCTTTTTATTTACCATTTACACAACATGACAACTTCACTGCTTTTGGCTTTTGTAAAACAAATACTGAATTTGCTACTTTTATAGGCACCGACCGAATTCCATCAGTCCTACTGGCTGTCCAATCAAGTAAAGTAAAATGGTGCCAAATTTCAAAACCTTTGTTGCATGTGAAAAAACTCCCTCCGAGTAATGTTTGCAATTTCCAACACTAACAAAGCAAGTATGATTGGGGGAAAACGCTTGAATGTAAAGTATGGTTGCACTCTTCCAAAATGCGCTAGCTTGATGCTAATTTACATTGCGTTTTCCATTGACAGGCTACTATTAACATTAAAGATTTTACAAATTCAGCAATGAAAACTAAAACTAAGATGAATGTTACAATCAAAAAGTTTGTGTGTAATAAGTATAATACCCATCCATCCATCCATTTTCTACCGCTTGAGATAGGCGCTGGTGCCTATCTCAGCTACAATCGGGCGGAAGGCGGGATACACCCTGGACAAGTCGCCACCTCATCGCAGATAAGTATAATACTTACAGTACAAACACTTTGTTGGGCACAAAATTACACATTCAGCCTTACAGGCTACTATTAGCATTGGCGATTATACAAATTAAGTAATGAAAACTACAACTAACAGGAATGTTACAATCAAAAAGTTGACGCATAGTAAATATAATACTTCTAGTGTAAACACTTTGTAGGGAGCAACCTAACACATTCAGCTTGACAGGGTCCTATTAGTATTAGCGATTTTTACGAATTCAGTAATGAAAACTACAACTAAGAAGAATGTTACAATCAAAAAGTTGGTGTGTAATAAGCAGAGGTGGGTAGAGTAGCCAGAAATTGTATTCAAGTAAGAGTACTGTTACTTTAGAGATTTATTACTCAAGTAAAAGTAAGGAGTAGTCACCCAAATATTTACTTGAGTAAAAGTAAAAAGTATGTTGTGAAAAAACTACTCAAGTACTGAGTAACAGATGAGGAACCTGATTACGGCAACAAATAATGCACAAAAACATAAAAATAGCAATGAGCAAATTCAGAGCCAGGAATATCTCTTAAGCAACTAAAACAATAATATATATTAAATAATAGTACATTAAAATAAAACAAAAAAATGGCACATTGAGCCACAATAACTTAACAGCACCATATCCTCAGTAGGCATTGATTGATTGATTGATTGATTGATTGATTAAAATTTGTATTAGTAGATTGTACAGTAGAGTACGTATTCCGTACAATTGACCACTAAATGGTAACACCCCAATAAGTTTTTCAACGTTTATCAATTACTTAGTAAATGACCAAGTCGAGGTGATCTACCTCATATATACATATATATATACACACACACACACACATATTTATACACACACAAATCATTTATACACACACATATCATATATATATATATATATATATATATATATATATATATATATATATATACATATATTTATATATACAGTATATAATTTATATTTATTTATTTTGCCGTTTTTGTTCACATGTTGAAGGTGTTTTAATGAATATACATGCATGTTTAACATATAGATTCCTATCTTTCATGAAGACAAGAATATAAGTTGGTGTATTACCTGATTCTGATGACTTGCATTGATTGGAATCAGACGTCCACGTTTTCTTATGGAGGAGAAAAAAAGTTCCTCTTTTCTGTCTAATACCACATGAAAGTCGTTCGTTTTTGGCATCTTATTTGTCCAGCTTCCATATTCGTTTTTATACACTTTACAAGAAATACATTGGCGGCATACTCCGTAGCTTACTAGCTTGTTTGCGCTGGCTTTCGGAGACTCTTATTTTGTTAACGCAGGCGCGATGGAGCGGCGCTTTTATTGTGAAGACAGGAACTGTGCGATCAGTCTTTATGCTTTTGACGGGAAGTACGGTTGAAATAAAAAGTGTCTTTTTTCCTTTACACTTTTGATTGATTGATTGAAACTTTTATTATTAGATTGCACAGTACAGTATATATTCCGTACAATTGACTACTAAATGGTAACACCCCAATAAGTTTGTCAACATGTTTAAGTCGGGTTTTACGTATCACGGTCATGTGACCGCCTGGCTCTGTTTGATTGGTCCAACGTCACCAGTGACTGCATGTGATTGGTGAAACGCAGGCATGCGTAGATTTTACTTTGAAGCTCTGTCATTACCAAAATAAACATTAATAGATCGATAAAAAAGTAGCGAGTAGCGAGCTAAATGTAGATAAATGGAACGGAGTAAAAGTAGTGTTTCTTCTCTATAAATATACTCAAGTAAAAGTAAAAGTATGTTGCATAAAAACTACTCGTAGAAGTACAATTTATCCCAAAAGTTACTCAAGTAAATGTAACGTAGTAAATGTAGCGCGTTACTACCCACCTCTGGTAATAAGTATAATACCCATCCATCCATTTTCTACCGCTTATTCCCTTTGGGGTCGCGGGGGGCGCTCGTGCCTATCTCAGCTACAATCGGGCTGAAGGCATGGGTACACCCTAGACAAGTCGCCACCTCATTGCAGATAAGTATAATACTTACAGTACAAACACTTTGTCGGCACAAAATTACACATTCAGCTTGACAGGCTACTATTAGCATTAGCGATTATACAAATTAAGTAATGAAAACTACAACTAAGAGGAATGTTACAATCAAAAAGTTGACGCCTAGTAAGTATAATACTTATAGTGTAAACACTTTGTAGGGTGCAACCTGACACATTCAGCTTGACAGGCTCCAATTAGTATTAGCGATTTTACGAATTCAGTAATTAAAACTACAACTAAGAATAATGTTACAATCAAAAAGTTGGTGTGTAATAAGTATAATACAGTATAAACACTTTGTAGGGTGCAACATAACATATTCAACTTGACAGGATCCAATTAGCATTAGCGATTTTACAAATTCAGTAATGAAAAATACAACCAAGGTGAATGTTACAATCAAAAAGTTGATGTTTCATATGTATAATAATTAAATTATATACACTTTGTGGAGTGTAACATAACACATTCAGCTTGACAGGCTACTATTAGCATTAGCGATTTTACAATTTCTGTAATGAAAACTACAACTAAGATGAATGCCACAATCAAAAAGTTGGTGTGTTATAAGTATAGTACTTACAGTATGAACACTTAGTAGGGCGCAACATAACACATTCAGCTTGACAGAATACTATCAGCATTAGCGATTTTACAAATTCGGTAATGAAAACTACAACTAAGATTAATGTTACATTAAAAAAGTTGGTGTGTAATAAGTATAATACAGTATAAACACTTTGTAGGGTGCAACATAACACATTCAACTTGACAGGCTTCTATTAGCATCAGCGATTTTACAAATTCAGTAATAAAAATTACAACAAAGGTGAATGTAACAATCATACAGTTGGTGTGTAATAAGTATGTAACTTATAGTATAAACGCTTTGTATGGCAAAACATCACACATTACGCTTGACATGCTACTATTAGCAGTAGCAATTTTACAAATCCAGTAATGAAAACTACAACTAAGATGAATGTTGCAATCAAAAAGTCGGTGTGTAATAAGTATAATACTTACAGTGTAAACACTTTGTCGGGTGCAACATAACACATTCAGCTTGACAGGCTACTATTAGCATTAGCGATTTTATAAATTTAGTAATGAAAACTACAACCAAGGTGAATGTTACAATCAAAAAGTTGATGTGTAATAAGTATATAACTTACAGTAGAAAGCACTTTGTAGGGCGCAACATAACACATTCCACTTGACAGGTGACTATTAGCATTAGCGATTTTACAAAATTAGTAGTAAAACTACAAGTAAGATGCATGTTACAATCACAAAGTTGGTGTGTGATAAGTATAATACATTATAAACACTTTGTAGGGCACAACATAACACATTACGCATGACAGGCTACTATTAGTATTAGCGATTTTACAAATTCAGTAATAAAACTAAAACTAAGATGAACGTTACAATCAAAAAGTTGGTGTGTAATAAGTATAATACTTACATTATAAACACTCTGTAGGGTCCAACAACACATTCATCTTCATGGAAAAAGCTATTTCCCAGTTAGACAACATAAAATAGAAAAGCCTATAGACTACTGCCATCGAATGTCTTGGAAGTGCAACGGCATTGCAGATAAGACTCAAACGGTATGCTCCAGCACACCCCGTTACTCCGAAAGGGACAAGCAGTAGAAAATGGATGGATGGAACTTGACAGCGCAGTTATCATAAACAGATAATTTTTAAAGTTCACTTAAGACATTTTATTACCAAACAATTGACATTTATTAACACACAAATGGACCGAAAATTGGTACCGTTGAGTAGCGGTATCCATTCCAAGCGAATTGGTACCGTATGGGTTGAAATGTGAGCACTACCTGTCCCTACCAACAAAGCCCTGTCATCTGTGTCTGGAGCCAGGCCCCTTGGAGGGAGACATGGATGTTCTTTCCCTCTCGCTGGAGATGCCCCTCAGCCCTGCAGGACATCAGCACCTGGGGGTGGTCAGCACCAAGCTGCAGTGGGCCCTCAAGCAATTAGTGGGTCAGCCAGTTGTGGAGAGGAGGAGAACTATTCTAGGTAAGGAGCGGGACAAATTGGGGCCCAAAGCTGAACTTTATTTGGAGCCCCACCCATTACACATTTTTTTTTCCTCCACACTATTTTCACATAATTTCTGATGCTTACTTACTTTTCCTCACTAAAATGATACCAGGAGAAATAAACAGTTCAAAAAATATATATATTTGTGCAAGACAACAAATGTTACATATGTAAAGTATACACTAGGAATGTGTACCAAATCCGACTTTTTTGGCAGACACCTTATCCCGCCGGTCCCACAGGACAAGGATTTACGGAAATATCCCAAAATGTCATGTTAAATACATACACTCATGCACATAATCACGTTTCATCAAACATATCTCAACGTTGTTGCCCTAGGGTAAACTGGGTAACACATGACATACTGACAAAGCTTAATCCATTGTTACTATAACAATCTACAAGATTAATACAGGTTGCCTCTCTCTCTTCCCCTCCATCTTTCGGTATTCCTTTTTTTTTCTTTTCTAGTTATCATTATCTAACTACCAATAGAGGTAAACTATTGGTATTGTTCATGATCAAAAGCGCTTTTTCTATTGGTATTTGTATTGCTCCAGTTGTAGTGTAAAAATGCTCATTGTCATTTCTATATTATTATTTATTTGACTAACTGCTTATTTGCTATCACTTTTACGATCAAATTTGTACATATCATATGTGCTGGTGTTGTTCTATTGTTGTTGTTGTTATTGTTGTGTTTGCTGTTGTTGTTTTTGTCTCTCTGTCTGATCCCCCTCTTATCCCCACAATTTCCCCCTCTGTCTTCTTTTTTTTCTCTTTCTATCCCCTCCTGCTCCGGCCCGTCTGCACCAAATGATAATATAAATACGTTTAATAAAGTCAAATTCAAATAAGGCAACAAAAGAAGTATCCTACACTTCCCTTTTGTAAAGTCAATCTGAACAGCTGAAATGGGCACCTACATCAACTATATGATTTGCCTGAGAAGCTGGACAAGACAACAACAAAACAAAACAAAAATGCAATGTTTGAGTACCGGCTCTTCGCACTTCTACTCCAGCAGGACTGAGAGCGGACTATCAAACTACGTCGAGGTAATGTTGCAGTTTTCAATGCCAACAAAGCAATTGAGTAAAAAAAAATGCTCGAACATATATTAGGTAAGGCTCTACTTTTCCAAAAATGTGCTAGCTTGATGCTAACGTTCATTGGCTTTCCTCTTGACATGCTACTGATTAACATGAGCGACTTTACATGACACCTCCAGATTTGTTAATGAAAACTACAACTAAATGCACAAACAGCTGGTGTGTACGTAAAGTAGTAACACTTTTTAGGGCACAATTAAATACTGTGTTTTGCAAAGATGGAACTGCCTTGAACTTGCAACAATAATTACAATTTAATTGTATTTCTTTAAAAGACTCAGACATAATGTGTAATAAAACAAGATATAGCAGATGGACAGCAGATATAAGTACAGTATATTTAAAAAAAATTAAATATTATTTTATGGGGTTAGTGCGTCCGCCTCACAATATGAAGGTCCTGAGTAGTCAGGGTTCAGTCCCAGGCTCGGGATCTTTCTGTGTGGAGTTTGCATGTCCTCCCCGTGAATGCGTGGGTTCCCTCCGTGTACCAAAGACATGGTCTCAGATGATCATGGAGGTGCACCTGCTGGATACGGAGCTCCTAGGCTGGTGTGGTTACACGTGGTCTGTGGTTGTGAGGCCGGTGGGATGTACTGCCAAACTCTCTAAAACGCCTTTAGAGATGGCTTATGGTAGAGAAATGAACATTCAATTCCCAGGAAACAGCTCTGGTGGACATTCCTGCAGTCAGCATCCCAACTGCACACTCCCTCAAAACTTGTGACATCTGTGGCATTTTGCTGTGTGGTAAAACTACACATTTCAGAGTGGCCTTTTATTGTGGGCAGCCTTAAGCACGCCTGTGCAATATTCATGCTGTTTAATCAGCATCGTGTTGTTAAAGTGTTGATTGTGGACCAATCACAGGAGGCCTCTCCCCCCAGGTGTCTTCCTGCTGGTCCTGCTGCTGTCTGCTGGCTGTTGCTGCCTGCTGAGGCCAGCTTCTCACGTCCCATTATTGTTCCGCCCGGACACTAACCTCCAGACTCTTCTCGCTCTGAGGAGCAACCTGAGCGGTCAAGGCATCTCCTGCCCTATGTGCTCAGGTGACATAACCCAGGTGAAAACTCAAAACAACACAAAGCAGCAAACCTCTAATAAAAAGGGTGTTTTATGGATTCAGGTGTCTTCATGGAGAAGCCGCAGTCTTTGTCCTCTTCGGCCTTCAGGACGTCCACACATGGGCAGGACTGCAGCGCAAAGACCAGCACTGCTGCTCCTCGGACCACAACACTTGCTAAGTTTAGCAGCGACCAAACAGGTGCAACACCAGAACACGAGATGTCATTTTAGCAACCAGTTTTATGACAATGCAAGGTATAACACAATAAAAATTAAACTTGGATATACTTTAGAGCAGTAACTGTACAGCAGGCCTGGGCAATTATTTTGACTAGGGGGCCATATTTACAGAAAAAAATGTGTCTGGGGGCCGGTATATCCATCTATCTATATATATGTATACTGGTGGAGTGTCCACTTCCTGACTGAGCACATTGGTCTTTTTTTAGGCTGATGGTAAGCCCAAAGTATTTTCAGGCCTGGGAGAATCTGTCCATAAGGCACTGGAGTTCTTGTTCAGTGTGCGAAATGACGGCGGCATCATCAGCAAAGAGCAAGTCCCGGATGATCGTCTCACGGACTTTGGTCCTTGTTTTAAGACGGGCTAAGTTGAAAAGTTGGCCGTCAGATCTCGTACGTAGATACATCCTTCTGTTGCAGTCCCCAAAGCGTTTTTGATGAGCAGGGCAAAGAAGATGCCGAAAAGGATAGGAGCAAGGACGCAACCTTGCTTGACTCCGCTCTTAATGTCAAATGGGTTGGACATGCTAACCTCATACTGGATGGTTGCCTTCATGTTGTCATGAAAAGATCTAATGGCGGCATAGCTCGGTTAGTAGAGCGGCCGTGCCAGCAACTTGAGGGTTGCAGGTTCGATTCCCGCTTCCGCCATCCTAGTCACTGCCGTTGTGTCCTTGGGCAAGACACTTTACCCACCTGCTCCCAGTGCCACCCACACTGGTTTAAATGTAACTTAGGTATTGGGTTTCACTATGTAAAGCGCTTTGAGTCACTAGAGAAAAGCGCTATATAAATATAATTCACTTCACTTCACTTCAATGAGACTATGAAGCTTTGTAGGGCATCCAATCTTGGGTAGGATGCTGAAAAGCCTTTCTCTGCTAACCAGGTCGAAAGCCTTGGTCAGGTCAATGAAAGATATGTACAGGGGCTTCTGTTGTTCCCTGCATGACTCCTGAGGTGGGCGTAGGGAGAATATCATGTCCACTGTAGCGCGCTTGGCGCGAAAGCCGCTTTGAGATTACGGGTAAACGCGCTCAGCAAGTTTCTGAAGACGCACAAGCACGACACGTGCATAGAGTTTCCCTACGATATTCAGGAGGAAGATGCCCCTGTAATTGTTGGAGTCGCTCCTGTCGCCTTTATTTTTGTAAAGGGTGACAATCTTGGCATCGCTTATGTCTTGCGGCACGGCTCCCTCTTTCCAGCACTGGCAGAGGACATTATGCAAAGGCTGCAGGAGGGTGTCTTTACAGAGCTTGATGAGGTCTGGGGGGATGCCATCAGTACCAGGTGCTTTGCCAGTCGCTAAGCTGTCAATCGCTTTGTGAAGTTCAGCAAGTGTTGGTTCAGCATCTAATTCCTCAATGATGGACAGCTGTTCAATGGCATCAAGGGCTGAGGCAACTACAATGAAGTAGAGTTCTGAATAGTGCTCTACCCACCCGTCTAGCTGATTGCCCTTGTCAGTGTTAACTTCCCCACTGGTGGTCTTTAGCGGGGCTGTTTTGCTCTGTGTTGGGCCCAGAGCAGTCTTGATGCCCTTGTACATCCCTGTGATGTTACCTGAGGTAGCTGCAGACTGGATGGATTCACTGAGTTGTTGCCAGTATTAATTGGCACAATGTCTTGCAGTCTGTTGCTTCTATAGTTCTTAATGCTTGCAGGGACTTCTCATTTGGGTAGCGTTTGTATTCAGGGAGGGCAGCAGGTGGACTTGGCAACAAACCAGTCGTTTTTGAAGATTTTCCTCCCAAAGGTTGCAAGAGCTGTTTTCTGAATGGCCTCCCTGATGTGGCCACATTTCTCAGAGGCGGAGTAGTGCTGGTGTTCTTCAGATAGGATGTTGTTCAGGGACTTGGCAAACTCTTCTACTTTTATCTGGAAGATGCATGCTGGTGGAATCAATGTGGGGTTTGTCTTTTTGTTTGGATTTGTGAAACATTTTTGGTTGTAGCCTGATCTTGCAACAGACGAGTAAATGGTCGGTGTCGCAGTCTGCTCTGTGGTAACTATGAGTAAAGAGCACAAACTTGACCAGCTCAAGGTATTTGGCCTTCTTTTGCTCATGGGCTTCCTCCATCCGGTCTTTCCAGGGGACTGTATAAGTTCCAGCAGCACAACATGCTTCGTTGAGTCAGAAGTTAAGACAAGGTCTTGCCTCAGTGATGTCCTTGCTATGCGTTCTGGAAACTTCAGCTCTCTGCCGAGATCCACCTGAAGCTGCCAGTCATGGGCTGTGGCTAGCAGTCTGTTTGGGGCCGTACGTCCTGCCTGTGGTTTGTCCCCTGCCTTGACGAAGGACATGTTATGCCTGACTGGGAGCTGGTGTTTGCTTTGCTGGATTCCAGTGCCAATGGTGTCTGCTACTGCTTTCAGCACCTGGTCGTGGCACCATGTGTACCTCCCAGGGCTTTAGGGCAGCAGCTCAGTATGTGCTCCAGGGAACCCTGTGCCTTGCACAGTGAACATTCAGGTGTTTCTACTAGTCCACAGCAATGAAAATTGCATGGACTTGGGAGGACGTCATACCCTGACTGTATCAGGAACTTGAGTCTTGCTGGTTCTGACTTCCAAAGTTCTTTCCTGGTGATCTTCCGGGTAGATGCGTGGTCCCAATTTGTCCAAGCTCCCTGCTGGCGCATGGCCACTGTCTTGTTCCAGCGTTCCTCCTCAACCTCTGCACGGATGTCTCCCTACACCATCAGCCGTCTCTCTCGACCCTGGGCTTTGTCATAGCGTGGTCTTGTGTGGCTACCCAGCCCAGCTCGTCCGACTGCCACAGCACCTACTAAGACGCCATGTCTCAGCCTTGCTCCTGCCTAGCCAACAGCCTCCTGTGCCTTCCACTTCCTCCCAGTTCTGACTTTTATGGCAGCAGAGGAGACTCTGGTGTCAGATGAGTCTTTATAAAGTAACATCTCCCTGGCTCTGGTGCCTTTAAACTCCACGGTCAATCCGGTGAAGGGAAGCTGCAGCTTGTTGATGTGCCCATACAGGGCGATGCTGCTTAGGCTCTTCGGCAAGCCCCACCACCTACGCAGGTGCTGGCTAGTGTTGCATTCGAAGCCCTCCACCATAGTTACTGGGACTTCGTAGATCAGCAGCGGCAAAAGGATTCTCGGCAGGACGCCATGCTGGTATATCCAAGCCTTCAACTTCCCGGGGAGGCCCAACTTGTCCCATGCTGATAGCCAGGTCTTCAGCTCCACATGGGCTGACTGCACTGCTGCCTTGTCCCTCAGGGTGCTGTCAAAAATCTTCCCCGGACTCTTCACAGGCTTCTCCGACACTGATGGTATGGAGACTCCAACCAGACTGAAGCAGTGTTTGTCCTCCTCTCTCCCCTTTCTCAAAACCAGAGACCTGGATTTTGCTGGCTTGAACATCCATTTCGCCTATGTGATGATCCTTTCCAGTCTGCGGAGGAACGGCGGAACCCTGTCACTGATGTTGTTGTGACAGTCAGATCATCTATGAAGGCTCGGATCGGAGGATGGCGAATTCCGGAACTGGACTTGGTACCCCTGCATTCCACTTCTGCTGCCTAGACAAGCACGTTCATCGCTAGGGCGAACAGTGCCTGATATGGTGCACCCTGTGATGATGCCCTTCTCCAGGCGGTGTTATTGCTCCTGAGGTGAATCTCAGACTGAAACTACTGTAGTAGTCTCATATCAGTTCAATGATCTTCTCTGGAACATGACGTGTGGTCAAGGTTGTTGTCACGAACTTGTGTGGAATGGATCCATTGGCATTGCCAAAGTTAAGCCAAAGGACAGGCAGGTCTCCTTGATTTTCCCTTGACTCCCGGATCAGCTGGGTAACCACTCCTGTGTGTTCCAAGCAGCCTGGCATGCCTGGGATTCCTCCCTTCTGCACTGTAGTGTCGATGTAGGAATTCCTCAGGAGGTACTCTGTCAACCTGTTGGTGAGAAGAGCAGGAAAACCCGCAAAACAGGCTTGTAGGGATGATATGGCCTCTTTGTTTTTTCCTGACCTAACGTATATATATATATATATATATATATATATATATATATATGCGATGTGGTGGCGACTTGTCCAGGGTGTACCCCGCCTTCCGCCCGATTGTAGCTGAGATAGGCGCCAGCGCCCCTCGCAACCCCAAAGGGGAATAAGCGGTAGAAAATGGATGGATGGATATATATATATATATATATATATATATATATATATATATATATATATATATATATATATATATATATATATATATATATATATATATATATATATATATATTACTATAATACACCTCATAGTGCAATGTGGACACATCATCAGTAATTCTCCCGGGGTCATAGGGTGTTTCGTGTCTTAATCAAACACCCTAACCCGGGCGACCCAGCCGAGGATGATCAGTCCCTCGACTTGTGTCCAGGTAGCGCACTACGCCACGCGTTCCACCTCCTACACCAGAGCCAACATGAAGCCTTTTCAGGCGCTTCCAAGATGTTTTTTATGGCTCTTCGCCTGTGCAGTCCACAAATCCCAAGGAGCCCCAGGACCCGGTGTAAGGACTTGCCTGCAAAACCCCTGCAGCCCACCTCAATAGGCTCGCAGCAAGCATTCCACCCGTTCCTCCGTCAGTCAGCCACAAGATCTGCACATTTCGCCCTCTTCCTTTCCTGAGCTTCCTCCATTCTGTCCTCCAAGGGGACAGTTAGCTCAAGGGGCACCACCTTCTTGCTGGTTCCAGACATCATGACCATGTCTGGCCGGAGTGTTGTAGTTGCGATGATGTCTGGGAATCGCAACTGCCTTCCTAGATCAACAAAGAACAACCTTGCTGTTGTTAGCAGGCCCCCCTGGGTCTTTTTGGAGGTTTGAAGTTTCTCTCCTGCTCGGACAAAGGCAATTGTGCTCTTGGTTGGGTGTTGCCGCTTACTGGTGTTGATGCCAGTGCACAGTGTCTGCTATTGCCCGCAGGACCTGGTCGTGGCGCCACTGACACCTGTCATCTCCCAATGCCTTTGAGCAACAGCTGAGGATGTGTTCTAATGATCCTGTTTTCTGACAGAGCTGGCACACAGGTGTGTCTATCAGGCCCCAGGTGAATAGATTAGCAGGGCTTGGGAGGACATCATAAACTGACTGGACCAAGAACTTCAACTGGTGTGGCTCCGCTTTCCAGAGTTCGGTCCAAGTGATCTTGCGACCAGCTATATGCTCCCACTTGGTCCAGGTCCCCTGCTTGCTCATTGCCACCACTCTACTGAAGCGAGCCTCTTCCACCTCGGTGCGAACCTCCTCTTGGACAAGCTTTCGCCTTTCCTTTCCTCTGGCTCTGATGTAGCTTGATTAGGTGTTGCTACCCAGCCCAGCCCGACCAATAGCTACGATTCCCCACCACGGTGCTGTGCCGCAGCCTCGCCTCTGCCTGCTCCACTGCATCCTGGGCACAACACTTCCTTCCTGTTCTGACCTCCACACCTGCTGAAGATACTTTCCCATCAGCAGAATCTCTGTAGAGCAGGACTTCTCTGGCCCGGGAAACCTTGAAACTCCTCTGCCAGACTACTGAAAGGAAGCTGCAGCTTCGTGTTGTGCCCAAACAAAGCAATGTTGCTTAGGCTCCATGGCAGATCCAGCCACCTGCGCAGGGACGAGCTGATCTTCCTCTCAAATCCCTCCACGATGGTCATTGGGAATTCGTACATCAGCAGCGGCCATATGAGACAAGGCAGGGTTCCATGCTGATATATCCAGGCCTTGAACTTCCCTGGAAGTCCTGACTTGTCCACAGTTGAGAGCCACATGTTGAGGTTATCGCTGGTAGCTTGATGTGCAGCGGTATCCTTCAGATCACTGGTGAAGAGCTTGCCCAGGCTCTTCACTGGCTTTTCTGACACAGATGGAATTTGGGTGTCTGCCAGACTGAAGCGAAAGTGGTCGGATACTTTACCTTTCCTCAAGACCAAGGACCTGGACTTAGAGGGCTTGAAACTCATTTTTGCCTAACTAATGAGTCGATCAAGGCCTTGAAGGAGCCATCTCGTCATATATATATATATATATATATATATATATATATATATATATATATATATATATATATATATATATATATATATATATATATATATATCCATCCATCCATCCATCCATCATCTTCCGCTTATCCGAGGTCGGGTCGCGGGGGCAGCAGCCTAAGCAGGGAAGCCCAGACTTCCCTATCTCCAGCCACTTCGTCTAGCTCTTCCCGGGGGATCCCGAGGCGTTCCCAGGCCAGCCGGGAGACATAGTCTTCCCAACGTGTCCTGGGTCTTCCCCGTGGCCTCCTACCAGCTGGACGTGCCCTAAACACATCCCTAGGGAGGCGTTCGGGTGGCATCCTGACCAGATGCCCGAACCACCTCATCTGGCTCCTCTCGATGTGGAGGAGCAGCGGCTTTACGTTGAGCTCCTCCCGGATGGCAGAGCTTCTCACCCTATCTCTAAGGGAGAGCCCCGCCACCCGGCGGAGGAAACTCATTTCGGCCGCTTGTACCCGTGATCTTATCCTTTCGGTCATGACCCAAAGCTCATGACCATAGGTGAGGATGGGAACGTAGATCGACCGGTAAATTGAGAGCTTTGCCTTCCGGCTCAGCTCCTTCTTCACCACAACGGATCGATACAACGTCCGCATTACTGAAGACGCCGCACCGATCCGCCTGTCGATCTCACGATCCACTCTTCCCCCACTCGTGAACAAGACTCCTAGGTACTTGAACTCCTCCACTTGGGGCAGGGTCTCCTCCCCAACCCGGAGATGGCACTCCACCCTTTTCCGGGCGAGAACCATGGACTCGGACTTGGAGGTGCTGATTCTCATTCCGGTCGCTTCACACTCGGCTGCGAACCGATCCAGTGAGAGCTGAAGATCCCGGCCAGATGAAGCCATCAGGACTACATCATCTGCAAAAAGCAGAGACCTAATCCCGTGGCCACCAAACCGGAACCCCTCAACGCCTTGGCTGCGCCTAGAAATTCTGTCCATAAAAGTTATGAACAGAATCGGTGACAAAGGACAGCCTTGGCGGAGTCCAACCTTCACTGGAAACGTGTCCGACTTACTGCCAGCAATGCGGACCAAGCTCTGGCACTGATCATACAGGGAGCGGACTGCCACAATAAGACATTCCGATACCCCATACTCTCTGAGCACTCCCCACAGGACTTCCCGAGGGACACGGTCGAATGCCTTCTCCAAGTCCACAAAGCACATGTAGACTGGTTGGGCAAACTCCCATGCACCCTCAAGAACCCTGCCGAGAGTATAGAGCTGGTCCACAGTTCCACGACCAGGACGAAAACCACACTGTTCCTCCTGAATCCGAGGTTCGACTATCCGGCGAAGCCTCCTCTCCAGTACACCTGAATAAACCTTACCGGGAAGGCTGAGGAGTGTGATCCCACGATAGTTGGAACACACCCTCCGGTCCCCCTTCTTAAAGAGAGGGACCACCACCCCGGTCTGCCAATCCAGAGGTACCGCCCCCGATGTCCACGCGATGCTGCAGAGTCTTGTCAACCAAGACAGCCCCACAG
The DNA here is from genome assembly GCF_033978795.1 of Nerophis ophidion. Lineage (NCBI taxonomy): Eukaryota > Metazoa > Chordata > Actinopteri > Syngnathiformes > Syngnathidae > Nerophis > Nerophis ophidion. The sequence goes on from NC_084617.1 coordinate 34,665,097, forward strand.
CATCCAGAGCCTTAAGGAACTCCGGGCGGATCTCATCCACCCCCGGGGCCTTGCCGCCGAGGAGCTTTTTAACTACCTCAGCGACCTCAGCCCCAGAAATAGGAGAGTCCACTACATATTCCCCAGGCACCGCTTCCTCAAAGAAAGACGTGTTGGTGGGATTGAGGAGGTCTTCGAAGTATTCCCTCCACCGATCCACAACATCCGCAGTCGAAGTCAGCAGAACACCATCCGCACCATACACGGTGTTGATAGTGCACTGCTTCCCCTTCCTGAGGCGCCGTATGGTGGTCCAGAATCGCTTCGAAGCCGTCCGGAAGTCGTTTTCCATGGCTTCCCCGAACTCTTCCCATGTCCGAGTTTTTGCCTCCGCGACCGCTAAAGCTGCACACCGCTTGGCCCGTCGATACCCGTCCACTGCCTCCGGAGTCCTATGAGCCAAAAGAACCCGATAGGACTCCTTCTTCAGCTTGACGGCATCCCTCACTGCTGGTGTCCACCAACGGGTTCTGGGATTACCGCCACGACAGGCACCAACAACCTTGCGGCCACAGCTCCAATCAGCCGCCTCGACAATAGAGGTTCGGAACATGGTCCACTCAGACTCAATGTCCCGCACCTCCCTCTTGACATGTTCAAAGTTCTCCCGGAGGTGTGAATTGAAACTCTCTCTGACAGGAGACTCTGCCAGACGTTCCCAGCAGACCCTCACAATGCGTTTGGGCCTGCCAGGTCTGTCCGGCATCCTCCCCCACCATCGCAGCCAACTCACCACCAGGTGGTGATCGGTAGAAAGCTCCGCCCCTCTCTTCACCCGAGTGTCCAAAACATAAGGCCGCAAATCCGATGACACAACTACAAAGTCGATCATGGAACTGCGGCCTAGGGTGTCCTGGTGCCAAGTGCACATATGGACACCCTTATGTTTGAACATGGTGTTTGTTATCGACAAACTGTGACGAGCACAAAAGTCCAATAACAAAACACCACTCGGGTTTAGATCCGGGCGACCATTCTTCCCAATCACGCCTCTCCAGGTTTCACTGTCGTTGCCAACATGAGCGTTGAAGTCTCCCAGTAGGACAAGGGAATCACCCGGAGGAGCACTTTCCAGTACTCCCTCGAGTGTACCCAAAAAGGGTGGGTATTCTGAACTGCTGTTTGGTGCGTAAGCACAAACAACAGTCAGGACCCGTCCCCCCACCCGAAGGCGAAGGGAAGCTACCCTCTCGTCCACTGGGTTGAACTCAAACGTACAGGCTTTGAGCCGGGGGGCAACCAGAATTGCCACCCCAGCCCGTCGCCTCTCACTGCCGGCAACGCCAGAGTGGAAGAGGGTCCAGTCCCTCTCGAGAGAACTGGTTCCAGAGCCCTTGCTGTGCGTCGAGGTGAGTCCGACTATATCCAGCCGGAACTTCTCTACCTCGCGCACTAGCTCAGGCTCCTTCCCCCCCAGTGAGGTGACGTTCCACGTCCCAAGAGCTAGCTTCTGTAGCCGAGGATCGGACCGCCAAGTGCCCTGCCTTCGGCTGCCGCCCAGCTCACAATGCACCCGACCTCTATGGCCCCTCCTATGAGTGGTGAGCCCATTGGAGGGATGACCCACGTTGCCTCTTCGGGCTGTGCCCGGCCGGGCCCCATGGGAACAGGCCCGACCACCAGGCGCTCGCCATCGTGCCCCAACTCCGGGCCTGGCTCCAGAGCGGGGCCCCGGTGACCCGCGTCCGGGCGAGGGAAATCTGGGTTCATTTCGTTGTAATTCCATAGAAGTCTTTGAGCTGCTCTTTGTCTGATCACTCACCTAGGACCTGTTTGTCTTGGGAGACCCTACCAGGGGGCATGAAAACCCCCAGACAACATAGCTCCTAGGATCATTGGGACACGCAAACTCCTCTACCACGGTAAGGTAGCAGCTCAGAGAGGAGTATATATATATATATATATATATATATATATATATATATATATATATATATATTTTCAACAGCTGTTTTTCACAATTGTCTCAAAGTATTTTACATTGGTAAACCCACACAGCCAAGCTGTTTTCTTGATTTTTATAAAAATTACAATAACGAGTCAGTCTTTTGAATTTGTCATATAAAAGGAACGCCTCCCTTCAAAGAGCCCTAAACCCCATCTCTATTCACCACTTTGGTCATCTTTTTTTGCGCTGCCTTCCACCCGAATGCAGCTGAGATAGGCTCCAGCGCCCCCCGCGACCCCGAAAGGGACAAGCGGTAGAAAAAATGGATAGATGGATGGATGGAATTTACCCATGACATTCACTCCAGTGGTGATAAGGTGTATTACAACAGGTCCTGCCACAACTGAGAAATAGATCCTTTTTGGCGGCCCTATGGTGAAGAAACACTGATGTGAATGTATATTCAAGCTTGATTTATTTTGTATTACCTGAGAGATGTACTGTAATACACTTCTTTGCTCTCTGCTGATGCACTCTACCCCTCTTTCTGTTTTTTAGCATTTTTACTCACAGTGTTTGTATCGAAGTTGAATCTCAGAAGTTCCACAACGGTTTACCGCTTCTCCCTCAACGCCAGCACTCCTTCCCCCTGGCAGCTGTGCAGCACGGACCATGACCAGGTGCCTTTGTTTCAGGTCAGCAAGCACCTTTTATTAGGGCTGTGGTCATTTATCAGTGTCAGACATATTGCTGGGTATTGTGGCCAAACAGCTCAATTTTTGTTTCATCTGACCACAGAACTTTCCTGCAGAAGGTCTTATCTTTGTCCATGTGATGTCAAATGAAACAAAAATAGAGCATGTCTGTGATCTTATTTTAAATCTTTTTTAATTTTTTTATTTATTAATTTTTTTGTGTGTGTGTATATATGTATACGGAGGTATGTGTATGTATAAATGTGAATGTGTGCATGTATGTATATGTGTGTATGTATGTATGTATATATATGTATGTATGTATATAAATGTATGTATATGTATATATGTATGTATGTATATATATATATATATGTGTATGTGTATATACATGTTTGTATGTGTGTGTATGTATGTGTACATGTATATGTGTATGTAAGTGTATATGTATATGTGTATATATATATATATATGTTTGTATGTGTGTGTATGTATGTGTACATGTATATGTGTATGTATGTGTATATGTGTATGTATGTGTATATATGCATATATGTATTGCATAAATGCATGTATGTATGTGTATGTGTGTGTGTATGTATTTGTGTATATATTTATATGTACACATATATATATATATATATATATATATATATATATATATATATATATAATTTGATTTTTTTTTTTTTTTTAATCTTTTTTTTTTATATATTAATTATGTTTTTTTTTTTTTAGTTTTTTCCCTCTTCCTCAGGGGGGGCACTTCGACAGGGCGGTTGCTGGTGGTTCCATCTCCATCGTTGGGGTCACTGCGGGTGGGGTGGGTGGTTCCTGCGGCCCTGCACTGGGTGGTCCTGTGGCGGCCGATTTTGGGTGGGGTGGCCTGGTGTGAACCGCGCAGTGCTCTCCGGGGGTGGGGGGTGGGTACGTGGGGCCCAGTTGCTGGTGGGATGGAGGCGGTCTACCCGTCCGGTTTCGGGGAGTCTCTGGGTTCCCCCGGGCGTGGTGTTCCGTCTTTCTGCCCGTGTAGGGGGTTCTCTCTCGCTGGCTTGGGATCTGGCCGTCCGCTGCTTCTCTCGTGCCCTGTCCTCTGCCGGGCGCGTCTGTCTGCGGCCTGCTGCTGGCTCTTCCGGGCGGCGCGGTGGGCCGGGCTCTGGGGTTCCTGTCGCTGGCCGGCCTGGCTGCGTGGGTTGGTGGTCCCTGGTTCCCTGGGCGCCACACCTGCTGTTTGGGTTGGGCTCTCTGGGCGGCTGGGGCCGTACTTTGGCTCCCACGCACACTGGGGGTCAAATATATTGTACATACAACCACACATATACTCACACACACACACACACACAGTTATTCATACATACAAACGTACATACATTGGTGCCTACGCTCCCACATACATACACAAATACAGCACATACCTACATACTCCAAATTTGTCCATCTACACGCACATTCACTGTACAAACATTCATATACACATTGTGTTCACATACAAGTACATATACAAACATAATTACGTTTCATCAAACATATATCAACGTTGTTGCCCTAGGGTAAACTGGGTAACACGTCGCATACTGACAAATCTTAACCCATTGTCACTATAACAATCTACAAGATTAATATAAGTTGCCTCTCTCTCTTCCCCTCCATCTTTCGGTATTCCTTTTTTTCTTCTTTCTTTTTTTAATGTATCTTTCTAGCTATCATAATGTATATGTATTGTTGCATTTGAACAACTGTATTGTTGATAATAGAGGTAAACTATTGGTATTGTTCATTATCAATAGCGCTTTTTCTATAGGTATTTGTATTGCTCCAGCTGTAGTGTAAATATGCTCATTGTCATTTCTATATTATTATTTATTTCACTAACTGCTTCTGTGCTATCACTTTTGCGATCATATTTGTGCATATCGTATGTTCTGGTGTTGTTATATTGTTGTTGTTGTTTTTTTTGTTATTGTTGTGTTTGCTGTTGTTTTTGTCTCTCTGTCTAATCCCCCTCTTACCCCCACAATTTCCCCCTCTGTCTTCCTTTTTTTCTCTTTCTATCCCCTCCTGCTCTGGCCCGGCTGCACCAAATGATAATATAAATACATTTAATAAAGTCAAATTCAAATAAGGCAACAAAAGAAGTATCCTACACTTCTCTTTTGTAAAGTCAATCTGAACAGCCGATATGGGCACCTACATCAACTATATGATTTGCCTGAGAAGCTAGACAGGACAAAAAAAAAAAAAAAGAAGTTGAGGTCCCATCCCATTCCTAACCCATAGGGTTCAATATTATGTGGCTCCACCTTTTGCAGCTAATACAGCTTCAACTCTTCCGGGAAGGCTGTCCACAAGGTTGCGGAGTGTGTTTATAGCAATGTTTCACCATTCTTCCAAAAGCGCATTGGTGAGATCACACACTGATGTTGGTGGAGAAGGCCTGGCTCTCAGTCTCTGTTCTAATTCATCCCAAAGGTGTTCTATCGGGTTCAGGTCAGGACTCTGTGCAGGCCAGTCAAGTTAATCCACACCAGACTCTGTCATCCCTGTCTTTATGGACCTTGTTTTGTGCACTGGTGCACAGTCATGTTGGAAGAGGAAGGGGCCCGCTCCAAACTGTTCCCACAAGGTTGGAGCATGGAATTGTCCTAAATGTTTTGGTATCCTGGAGCATTCAAAATTCCATTCACTGGAACTAATGGGCCAAGCTCAACTCCTGACAAAACAACCCCGCACCATAATTCCTCCTCCACCAAATTTCACACTCGGCACAATGCAGTCCAAAATGTAGCGTACTCCTTGCAACCTCCAAACCCAAACTGGTCCATCAGATTGCCAGATGGAAAAGCATGATTCATCAGTCCAGAGAAGGCGTCTCCACTCCCCTAGAGTCCAGTGGCGACATGCTTTACACCACTGTATCTCACACTTTGCATTGGACTTGGTGATGTATGGCTAAGAAATAAGCTGGTCGGCCACAGAAACCCATTCCATGAAGCTCTCTGTTCACTGTACGTGGGCTAATTGGAAGGTAACATAAAGTTTGGAACGCTGTTGTAACTGACTGTGCAGAAAGTCTTTACACTATGCTGACCTCTCTGTCAGTTTACGTCGCCTACCACTTGGTGGCTGAGTTGTTGTTGTTCCCAAACTCTTCACTCTTATTGTAATAAAGCCCACAGTTGACTTTGGAATATTTAGGAGTGAGGAAATTTCACGACTGGATTTGTTGCACATCCTATGACAGTTCCATAATAGTGTGAGAGTCAAGTCCATAGTGGATCTAACATAATAGTGTGAGAGTCCAGTCCATAGTGGATCTAACATAATAGTGTGAGAGTCCAGTCCATAGTGGATCTAACATAATAGTGTGAGAGTCAAGTCCATTGTGGATCTAACATAATCGTTGGAGAGTCAAGTCCATTGTGGATCTAACATAATAGTGTGGAAGTCCAGTCCATAGTGGATTTAGTTAATAGTGTGAGAGTCCAGTCCATAGTGGATCTAACATAATAGTGTGAGAGTCCAGTCCATAGTGGATCTAACATAATAGTGTGAGAGTCAAGTCCATAGTGGATCTAACATAATCGTTGGAGAGTCAAGTCCATAGTGTATCTAACATAATAGTGTGAAAGTCCAGTCCATAATGGATCTAGTTAATAGTGTGAGAGTCCAGTCCATAGTGGATCTAACATAATAGTGTGAGAGTCCAGTCCATAGTGGATCTAACATAATAGTGTGAGTCCAGTCCATAGTGGATCTAACATAATAGTGTGAGAGTCCAGTCCATAGTGGATCTAACATAATAGTGTGAGAGTCAAGTCCATAGTGGATCTAACATAATAGTGTGAGAGACAAGTCCATATTGGATCTAACGTAATAATGTGAGAGTCAAGTCCGTAGTGGGGCCAGCAGGAGATCATCTTGAGTGGAGACAGGTTAGCAGCGTTGAGACGTCCTCAACTGATGCACAGATGAGTGGTCCACCCTGGGTCCCCACTTTGAACAGCTAGCAAATCATCTGTGGTCACCGAATCTGTGCCCACCCCCCCCCCCCCCTCTCTACGCAGGAGAGGGGGTCAGAGCAGAAAAGAAACGGCAGATCAACTGGTCTAAAAGAGGGTCTATTTAAAGGCTAGAGCAGGGGTCGGGAACCTTTTTGGCTGAGAGAGCCATACAAGCCAAATATTTTTTTAAAGTATTTCCATGAGAGCCATATCATTTATTTATTTTTTAACACTGAATACAACTATATGCGTGCATTTTTAAGAAAGACCAACATTTTTAGGGTATAATAAGTCTCTTATTCTTTTTAATAACATTGTTATTCTGAGGCTAACCAAAAATAAATAAAATACTTCTTACCATTGATGCGACTTCTTGAACAGGTGCGGTAGAAAACGGATGGATGGATTAAAATGCATGAGAATGTTTTATATTTTGAACGTTATTTTTGACACTATGATTACCAGCGGAATTATTCATTACTTATCGTGTTAAGCAATGTCAGCTAAGATTTATTTGAGAGCCAGGTGCAGTCATCAAAACAGCCACATCTGGCTCTAGAGCCATAGGTTCCCTACCCCTGGGCTAGAGTATACAAATTAGTTTTAAGATGGGACTTAAATGCTTCTACTGAGGTAGCATCTCTAACTGTTACTGCTAGAACATTCTAGAGTACTGGAGCCCAAATAGAAAACGCTCTATAGCCCGCAGGCTTTTTTGGGCTCTGGGAATCACGAATAAATCGGAGTTCGTTGAATGCAAATTTCTTGCCGGGACATATGGTACAATACAATCAGCAAGATAGGATGGAGATAGACCGTGTAAAGTAAGTAAAACCGTAAAGGCACATCTTAAGTGCACAGGAAGCCAGTGCAGGTGAGCCAGTATAGGTATATACTATATATAGGTATATATATATATGTATATAAGTATGTAAAGGTATATACAGCATAGGCATAATATGATAAAACTTTATTTTTCTTTCACCTGCATTTTCTACCAACTGTAATCTTTTAATGCTCGACATAGGGAGACATGAAAATAATACAATAATACGTTACAGTAATCGAGACGGCTCCTCTCTGTGCTGCCACCTTATCGTGGTAGAGGAGCGTGTCCCAAAGATCCTAGTAGCTATGTTGTCAGGGTGCTTCTATGCCCCCTGGTAGGATCTCCCAAGACAAACAGGTCCTTGGTGAGGGATCAGCCAAAGAGCAGCTCAAAGACTTTAATGGAAATACAACAACCGAGACTCAAGTTTTCCTTCGCCCGGACGTGGGTAACCGGGGCCCCCCTCTGGAGCCAGGTCTGGAGTTTGGGCACGATGGCGAGGGCCTAGTGGCCGGGAACCATGTGGGACCCACCTGGGCACCAGGCGCTCCATGGGGCCCGGCCGGGCACAGCCCGAAGAGGCAACGTGGGTCCCCTCCTCCAATGGGCTCACCACTCTCAGGAGGGGTCAAAGAGGTCAGGTGCGATGTGAGCTGGGCGTAAGCCGAAGGCGGGGCACTTGGGGCTCCGATCCTTGGCTACATAAGCTAGCTCTTGGGACGTGGAACGTCACCTCACTGGGGGGGAAGGAGCCTGAACTAAAGCACGAGGTGGAGAAGTTCCTGAGGGATATAGTCGGACTGACTTCGACGCACAGCAAGGGCTCTGGAACCAGTTCTCTCGAGAGGGGCTGGACTCTCTTCCACACTGGCGTTGCACGCAGTGAGAGGCGACGGGCTGCGCTAACAATTCTTGTTGCCCCTCGGCTGAAAGCCTGCACGTTGGAGTTCAACCCGGTGGACGAGAGGGTAGCTTCCCTCTGCCTTTGGGTGGGGGGACGGGTCATGACTGTTGTTTGTGCTTACGCACCAAACAGCAATTCAAAGTACCCACCCTTTTTGGATACACTCGAGGGAGTACTAGAAAGTGCTCCCAGGCGTGATTCACTTGTCCTACTGGGGGACTTCATTGCACATGTTGGAAACAACAGTGAAACCAGGAGAGGCGTGATTGGGAAGACTGGCCGCCCAGATCTGCAACCGAGTGGTGTTTTGTTATTGGACTTTAGTGCTCGTCGCAGATTGTCATATAACAAACACCATTTTCAAACATAAGGGTGTCCATATGTGCACTTGGCACCAGGACACGATAGGCCGCAGTTCCATGATCGACTTTGAAGTTGTGTCATTGGATTTGCGGCTGCATCTTTTGGTCACTCGGGAGAAGAGAGGGGCGGAGCTTTCTACTGATCACCACCTGGTGGTGAGTTGGCTGCGATAGTGGGGAAGGATGCCAGACAGACCTGGCAGGCCCAAAGGCATTGTGAGGGCCTGCCCGGAACGTCTAGCAGAGTCTCCCTTCAGAGAGAGTTTCAATTCCCACCTCCATAAGAATTTTGAACATGTCACAAGGGAGATGCTGGACATTGAGTCCGAGTGGACCATGTTCCGAACCTCTATTGTCGAAGCGGCTGATTTGAGCTGTGGCCGCAAGGTATCTGGTGCCTGTCGTGGCGGTAATGCTAGAACCCGCTTGTGGACACCAACAGTGAGGGATGCCGTCAAGCTGAAGAAATAGTCCTATCGGGTTCTTTTGGCTCAAAGGACTCCGCAGGCAGCAGACAGGTACAGACAGGCCAAGCGGTGTGCCGCTTCAGCGGTTGCGAAAGCAAAAACTCGGACGATTTTGAAGCGATTCTAGACGACATACGCCGCCTCAGGCACTGTCAACACCGTGTATGGAGGGAATACTCTGAAGACCTGCTCAATCCTACCAACACGTCTTCCTATGAGGAAGCAGTGCCTGGGGAATCTGTGGTAGGCTCTGCTATTTCTGGGGCTGAGGTTGCTGAGGTAGTTAAAAAGCTCCTTGGTGGCAAGGCCCTGGGGGTGGATGAGATCCGCCTGGAGTTCCTTAAGGCTGTGGATGCTGTGGGTCGGTCTTGGTTGACAAGACTCTGTAACATCTCGTGGACATCGGGCGTGGTACCTCTGGATTGGCAGACCGTGCTGGTGGTTCCTCTCTTTAAGAAGGGGAACCATAGCATGTTTTCCCACTATCGTGGGATCACACTCCTTAGCCTTCCTGGTAAGATTTATTCAGGTGTACTGGAGAGGAGGCTACGTCGGATAGATGAACCTCTGATTCAGGAGGAACAGTGGGTTTTCGTCCTGGTGGTGGAACTGTGGACCAGCTCTATACTCTCGGCAGCGTCCTTGAGGGTGCATGGAAGTTTGCCCAACTAGTCTACATGTGCTTGGTCTGCATTGCTGGCAGTAAGTCGGACACATTTCCAGTGAGGGTTGGACTCCACCCAGGCTGCCCTTTGTCACCGATTCTGTTCATAACTTTTATGGACAGAATTTCTAGGTGCAGTCAGGGCACTGAGGGTTGGTGCTGCAGGATTAGGTCTCTGCTTTTTGCAGATGATGTGGTCCTGATGGCTTCATCTGGCCAGAATCTTCAGCTCTCACTGAGATGGTTTGCAGCCGAGAGTGAAGCGACTGGGATGGGAATCAGCACCTCCAAGTCCGAGTCCATGGTTCTCGCCCGGAAAAGGGTGGAGTGCCATCTCCGGGTTGGGGAGGAGACCCTGCCCCAAGTGGAGGATTTCAAGTACCTTGGAATCTTGTTCACGAGTGAGAAAACAGTGGATCGCAAGATCGAAAGGCGGATCGGTGTGGCATCTTCAGTAATCGATCCGTTGTGGTGAAGAAGAAGCTGAGCCGGTAATTTACCGGTCGATCTACGTTCCCGTTCTCATCTATGGTTATAAGCTTTGGGTTTTGACTGAAAGGATGAGATCACGGGTACAAGCGGCCGAAATGAGTTTCCTCCGCCGTGTGGCAGGACTCTCCCTTAGAGATAGGATGAGAAGCTCTGCCATCCGGGAGGAGCTCAAAGTAAATCCGCTGCTCCTCCACATTGAGAGGAGTAAGACGAGGTGGTTCGGGCATCTGGTCAGGATGCAAGCCAAACGCCTCCCTAGGGAGTTGTTTAGGGCACGTCAGATCAGTAGCAGGCCACGGGGAAGACCCAGGACACGTTGGGAAGACTTTGTCTAACTGCTGGCAGGGAAAGCCTCGGGATCCCCTGGGAAGAGCTGGATGAAGTGGCTGGGGAGAGGGAAGTCTGGGCTTCCCTGCTTAGGTTGCTGCCCCCACAACCCGACCTTGGATAAGTGGAAGAAGATGGATAAATGTATGGATGGATAATTGAGACAAGACATAATCAACGCATGAATAATGATCTCAGCGTTGCTAGTGGACAAAATGGAAAAAATGTTTGCGATATTAGGGAGATAAAAGAAGGCCGTTTTAGAAACACTCTTAATGTGTGACTCAAACGAGAGAGTTGGGTCGAAGATAATACCCAAATTCTTTACCGAGTTGCCTTGTGTAATTGTTTGGTTGTCAAATGTTGGGGTGGTATTATTTCCGTTTTCTTAGCATTGAGTTGCAAAAAGTTGAGTTGGCTGTCGTCATTATAACAGTGAAAGCTAACACGTATGATGTCACCTAGCAACAGCATGTAGATGCTGAAGAGTGCAGGGCCAAGAACCGAACCCTGGGGAACACACGTTACCTTAACATAGTCCGAGGTCACATTGTTATGGGAGACGCACTGCATCCTGTCAGTAAGATAAGAGTTGAACCAAGACAAGGCTAAGTCTGACATACCAATTTGTGTTTTGATACGCTCTAATAGAATATTATGATATATATATATATATATATATATATATATATATATATATATATATATATATATATATATATATATATATAGGGACGGCGTGGCGCAGTGGGAGAGTGGCCGTGCGCAACCTGAGGGTCCCTGGTTCAAATCCCACCTAGTACCAACCTCGTCACGTCCGTTGTGTCCTGAGCAAGACACTTCACCCTTGCTCCTGATGGGTGCTGGTTGGCGCCTTGCATGGCAGCTCCCTCCATCAGTGTGTGAATGTGTGTGTGAATGGGTAAATATGGAAGTAGTGTCAAAGTGCTTTGAGTACCTTGAAGGTAGAAAAGCGCTATACAAGTACATCCCCATTTATTTATTTATTTATTTATATGTATATACACATGTGTATGTTAACTGCTAAAATAGAAATAAAACATCAAGAATTAAGTGCTTAGTAAAGTTGAACAAGTGTGGATGGAAGGAAGGAAGCAGTTATTATTAAGAGGAAATAAAGAAATAGATGAATAAGAGTGAGAGAGAGATAATATAACAACATTGTGACAGTCAGCACACATCATTTGGTGGTGTTGATACCAAGAACAGTATCAGTATATGATCCATACTAGAGTGATTAGGTCGATATTTTCATTCTCTCAAATCATTTCTTTTACCTGAACACAGAAGCACTTTGAGGGCAACAAATGAAAATGTGCAATATGTAATTGTACTTTTTCTTTCCTTGTTGTACACTTTTGACTTTGTTTTGATCAAATGTAATAAAACATCCATCCATCCATCCATTTTTCTACCGCTTATTCCTGTTGCCAATCAAACATCATAAGGAAAAAGTAAAAAAATATGACGTTGATATTGTTAAACTGTCAATAGCACTCCACATGACTACAGCTGATACATGTATTGATAAAGGGTGATGTTGCTTGTAGAGTTGTCCCGATACTAATATTTTGGTACCGGTACTAAAATGTTTTCTAAATAAAGGGGACAACAACAAAAAATTCATTATTGTCTTTATTTGGACAAAAATTATTAGGGTACATGAAACATTTGTTTATTATTGTAATTTAGTCCTTAAATAAAATAGTGAATGTACTGGACAACTTGTTTTTTAGTTGTAAGTAAGCAAAGAAAGACTCCTAATTAGTCTGCTGACTTATGCAGTAACATATTGTGTCATTTATCTACCTATTATTTTGTCTACATTATGAGGGACAAACTGTAAAAATTTATTATTAATCTACTTGTTCATTTACTGTTAATATCTGCTTATTTTCTCTTTTAACATGTTCTATCTACACTTCTGTTAAAATGTAATAATCACTTATTCTTCTCTTCTTTGATACTTTACATTAGTTTTGGATGATACCACACATTTAGGTATCGGTCCGATACCAAGTAGTTACTGTCAGACTTGGATTTGGATTAAGGTTGTTTCTTCGACGCAGTGGGAATTTAGCACTAGCGAGACGTGAATGTGAGTACATCTTTTTATTTTAACACTATAACTAACAAAAGACAAACAAAAGGCGCTCACAATGGAGGTACAAAACTTGGCTATGGAAACAAACACTTGCACTGTGGCATAAACTATGGACATAATCAAAAGACTTAGCACAAGGGCAATTAACTATAAACTATAAACAAAAACTTACACGACATGGAACTGTGAACCAGGGCATGAAGGTAGGAACAGCATGGGTAGGGTGAAGATGCCAGGACGAAGACAGAAAAAGAATGACTTAAATAGCAGCTGTGATGATTAGTGAAAACAGGTGTGAGGCTGAGGACAGGGACGTGACTTGGAGACCAGGTGAAACTAATGGGTTGGCATGGAGACGAAAACAAACCAGGAAGTGCAAAGACAGAACTAAATGTCTGAACAACTAAACATAACCTGACCAAACATGGCAAAAAACAAAACATAGTCTTATAGGCATGACAGTTACAGGATCACACATTGGTCATATTCAAAGTCCTCATGTGTCCAGGGACATATTTCCTAAGTTTATAAACATAATACGAATTTTAATAAAAGGAATAAAGATTTTGTCACGATAAAAAATATCGACGTAATTACAGTAGTATCGACTAGATAAGCTACTGTACTTGGTATCATTACAGTGTAGATCCACCCTTGGCATTTGTTTACATTCAGGAGCGCTAGCTTTTGTTAGCGTTGACATCGGTAAGCTATTGTATGCATGTTTAACTATTCCTCGTCCTCCAGTGATGATGTTAATTGTAAGAAACTTACTTTATCTGTCGCCATGGAGGCCAGGATTTGTGACGCTGCTGCACCTCTTCCTGAGGGTGTTTCAGTGTTATAACTTCACCTTTATCTTTACTTTTTACACCAAAATGTGTCCAATCTCCCTTTTCTGTCTACACACTGTGTCTGCTTGTAAGTACTCTGTGTGTGTGCGCTGCCAAACATGCTCCTCTGCTGGTAAAACCAGGAATGTCACAATGTGACGAAGGTCTGTCATACCCGGGAAGCGGTACTTTTCAAACAGAGTATAGTACCGTTTTTGATTCATTAGTACCGTGATACTATACTAGTACTGGTATATTGACAGTAATATTCCACTCTGCAGGCCTTCAGTCAGCCATGGCAGAACTACACCCAAAGAATGACCGTGTGCGTTTCCCATGACTACCACCCTTACCCCAGCTGGATGATGACATCTCGATCATGTGATCGCCGCCACAACTGGATCCCTGACTTTTCCTTTTTCGTGGCGGCGGCGCCGCAGCGGAGCAGCAGGTGTAGAAGTAGTCTTAAATCCTGAGAGAAGTTAAGTAAAGGCTAAATGTGTATGATGCAATACCTTCTCCTCCCAGGAAGCTGCACTTTGCACAGCATAAACTGAGGCCTCATCCCACCCGAGTGTGCGTCAGCCCACCTGGCTGCGGCATCCGTGGCGTGCCTGATGGACCCACACGTGGAAGCTTTTATTCTCCACTTCCCAGAGGTGAGTCGGCGTTACCACACCCATGCCGCCATCTTGTTCTCATGTGCTGTGGTGTCATTGTGGGAAGGTTCTACCACGGGACCCCTCACCCTCTCCAAGACGTCTGGTTTCAACCCGTGCGGAGGCGGCACCTGTGGCCTCCCGGCCATGCGCCCCCTGGTGGACACGGGCGCCATGGTTTTTGTGGTCTTCGGCATCTTGGGGGTGAATCGGACGGAGCCCCGAGACAATCACGTCCTTGGCGATAATGTGAGCATCAACACAATGTCAACTTTTCTTGACTTCCTCTGGTAACCATGGCTACATTCGCCAACAGGGCAACGTCATATTGGATCCCGATTTTGACATTTTCAAGGAGATGGGAAATCTTTGCAAAATTTGCAAGGCAGTGAGTGCAAATACACAACTTGTGAAGCCAGGGGGAGCACAGTGTCTGCCTTCAGGTACAAATCTCTTTTATTGTGTTTATGTGTGTAAGTGTGTATGTGTGTGTGTATATATATATATATATATATATATATATATATATATATATATATATATACACATATGTATATATATATATATATATATATATATATATATATATATATATATATACATATATATATATGTATATATATATATATATATATATATACATATATATATATATGTATATATATATATGTATATATATATGCTAATAGTTCAGATAAGCCAAGACATAAGTGATTGGTAAATTTGAACAAGTGTGGATGGAAGAAAGGAAGCAGTTATTATTAAGAGGAAATGTCGGAGAGACGGGATTTATGGCTCTTTTGAGGGAGCCTTTCCTTTCAGAAGACCGGACCGTTATTATACAGTATTACGTTTTTAACTCTTTTATTTGTGGTATTTATTTAGTTTTGTTGTTGTGCTATCATTGTAATCCAGGACTTTCCTGAAGGTGGCCCACAACTCATTTTTTAGGGCCTACGGCAGTTTCTAAAAATACATTAAAAAAACATTTTTTAAACGTTAAACAAGTGTAATAAAAGAGGTGAAATGTAGCAAAAACAGAATATATATTTCTTTATTAAAGCTGTCATTGCTCAAAAAAATATTATGAATCAAAATCAATGTTGTTAGATTTATTGACATATTCATGGCTCAATCAAATACCCCACTTTGAATTATTTTGGGGGAAAATATTGCATATTTTGTTTGTTTGTCATATTAAAAGAAGTATGTTCCCTTTGAGAAAAAAATGAAAAACTTACAATTGACATAAAAGTGTTAAAAATAATTTTTTAACAGATCCATACGAGTGGGTCCCTTTTGGATCGGCAAACATTTGTTGTTTTTTTTTTTTTTTTTAACTGTCATCTCTCAAAAAATAAGACAATAAAAAAATGGTGTTGTGATTTATTGATGTATTTAAGGCTCCAATTACTTCACATCAAATACTCGACTAAAATCTGGGGGAAATTATTGGATATTTTTTGTGTTTTTTGCCACAAGAAATAGGGTTTGGCCTATAGTGGTTAGAGTGTCCGCCCTAAGATCGGTAGGTTGGGAGTTCAAACCCCGGCCGAGTCATACCAAAGACTATACAAAAATGGAACCCATTACCTCCCTGCTTGGCACTCAGCATCAAAGGTTGGAATTGGGGGTTGAATCACCATAAATGATTCCCGGGCGCGGCACCGCTTCTGCCCACTGCTCCCCTCACATCCCAGGGGGTGATCAAGGGGATGGGTCAAATGCAGAGGACAAATTTCACCACACCTGGTGTGTGTGTGACAATCATTGGTACTTTAACTTAACTTTAATTATTATTATTATTATTTTACTTTATAAGACCTGAAGTTGATCTAGGGATTCAAGCTTTAAATAATAAATGATAATAATAATAATAATAATAATAATGATAATATATGACTTATTTAAAAAAAATATATGACTCAGTACATAATGCAATAACAAATTGTATGTATAAAAGACTCATAGAAAAAATACTGCGGAGCTAAATATTTACAATTTTAACTGAAAAATAAAAATTGTCCCCTGACCTCAAGTTCTGACGACCAATAATAGTTTGAAGAAGACTGGAGGGAGCTCCCCTCATTCTATACATTGTTTGTAGGACTGCGCCCTCTGATGGCCAAACATAACAAGTGCGACAATCCGCCCCGTTCACTCCTACATGGTACACACCGACTGTCGTCATCATGACAAATGTACACACTGACAGTGGTCATCATGACATCGGCCGTCATTTTTCTAAATGCATTACTGTAAATAATGAATTGGCACCACTCTTATTTTTTCGGTAAAATTCTGCTGCCAGTTTTTTTCACCCTAAAGTCTGTTGACTACCCCATTAGATAACTCCATTAGAGGAAGACAGCCCGCCATTTTCCTTGAACTCGGACACACACATCTATACTCTTGTCCATTCTAAACCAGTCATTTAGAGAAGTTATCTCACTCCCTGAGAAGTTTTACTAATGTTTTCTAATGTTGTAAAAATGGGTAGAATAAATATTACAATACAACATTTCTTTCAACGAAGATTTGTGTCAGCCTGCGACACATAGTCATTTTGATAGTAGGTTAATATAGATGCTTATGTGTCGACTTCATTATATCACTAATGGAAGGCTTTTAATTTGTTGCGATCCCTGCTCTATATGCTATTGATATGTGTCCCTTTGTTGTGTAAACTTAATGCTGTTTTCTTTCAGAAACTATTAGGAACCCTGATGACGCTGCTTAAACAATGTAGGCCATGAAGTTATTTGTTGTAAACCGGTATAGCTAGGTTGGTAGAGCGGCCGTGCCAGCAACTTGAGGGTTGCAGGTTCGATCCCCGCTTCCGCCATCCTAGTCACTGCCGTTGTGTCCTTGGGCAAGACACTTTACCCACCTGCTCCCAGTGCCACCCACACCGGTTTAAATGTAAAAATTAGATATTGGGTTTCACTATGTAAAGCGCTTTGAGTCATTAGAGAAAAAGCGCTATATAAATATAATTCACTTCACACTTCACTTATGTTACTTGAGTTTTCAATAAGGATACAATGTTATGCAGAGGTGTGCAATTTTATAGACAAATGATACTATTTCAAGTTGCAACGGAGGGTGGGGGGGTGGGCGAAATCGTTTTTTTCTTCCTGGGTGGGCATTACAGAAAATACTGAAGAAATACTGCTGTCAATGGAAAAATGCTATAAATGAAAATGAAAAATTGGTACCACTGTAATTGTTTTGGTAAAATTCTGCTGCCAGTTTTTTTCACCCTAAAGCAGTGGTTCTTAACCTTGTTGGAGGTACCGAACCCTACCAGTTTCATATGTGCATTCAAACAACACTTCTTTAGTGAAATATTTTATGATTTTTTTTTTAATTAATTCATGACAAAGTTATACGTTTTGTTTACTAGTGCACAAAATGAACTGTGCATGAACATCACCTTGTTCAAAGAACAAAACAAACACAGTGCATGAACTTTCAACAAATGACACACCTGCAAATCAGATGGAACATTAGAGGGAATATTGTTTGGGGGTATCATCGTACACCGATAGGGAGAAGTTTTTATTTACAAGATGAGTCGGGTGTGTCTTGACCTCCGCGGCGGAGGCTCCACCGAACCCCTAGGGTTCGATCGAACCCTGGTTAAGAACCACTGCCCTGAAGTCTACTGACTCCTACTGATTTGCTAGGCAACAAACTGTCCTCCGTCCTGCCTCTTGTCCATCCGGAGTGTCACTCTCTCCCGGAGCCCAACCTCCTTCCAGGCCAGCTGTCCCATGGCGCAGCAGGGATGCACGCAGGCAAGGTCCGCTGGCTCTCCATGGCCTTTGAATCTGTGAGTCAGCACAAATGTTTGACGCCGCCTGGAAATATTTACGCTGACCGGACGTTTTGTGGCCCGCGACCCAGACAACGTACAAGGGGAAATCCTCCTTTCGGACTTATTCCGACTTCCTCCGGTGGGAAACTTTCATCCAGGACCAACTGTCCTCGCTGCCCAAGTCCTCGTCTCTAAGACGAGGCTTCCAGACCTGCGAGCACTGGAAGCAGATCTTCATGGAGATCCTAGGTACGCGTGGCAGAGGTGGCGCATGAGAAGGTGAGACCACCAAAGACCTCCTTTCTCTTGCAGGAGTGGAGAGCGCCCTCTGGAGTCTGCTGCTCTCTCTGGCCATCTGCGTGGCGTCCGTCTCCGTCTTCACCGCGCACCTTTTTCTCCTCCTTCCAGTCCTTGTCACCATCCTAGGTAACGTTCACCTTCAGCGCCCAGGGTCAGGCCGCCATTGTTGTCCTTGTGCGCAGGAGTGGTCTGTGTGGTGGGAGCCTTCATGTACTGGCTGGGCTGGGAGCTGGGAGCAGTGGAGGCCATTTCTCTCTCCATCCTTGTGGGCTCCTCAGTGGACTATTGCCTGCACCTGGTGGAAGGATACATGCTGGCCGGGGAAGCAGCGCCCCCTACTGGAGGCACGGTAAGCCTCTCTTTGTCAAACTTCTCAAAATTAGTATGAAAAAGATCATAAAACCATGATGGATAACAATTTACTGAAGAAGCAAGCTCGCACTAGCTATCTTAAAGGGGAACATTATCACCAGACCTATGTAAGCGTCAATATATACCTTGATGGTGCAGAAAAAAGACCATATATTTTTTTAACCGATTTACGAACTCTAAATGGGTGAATTTTGGCGAATTAAACGCCTTTCTGTTTATTGCTTTGGTGGCGATGACGTCAGAATGTGACGTCACCGAGGTAATACAGCCGCCATTTTCATTTTGTACACATTGCAAACATTGGGTCTCAGCTCTGTTATTTCCCGTTTTTTCGACTATTTTTTGGAACCTTGGAGACATCATGCCTCGTCAATATGTTGTCGGAGGGTGTAACACCACTAACAGGGAGGGATTCAAGTTGCACTGAAGATGCGAAAGTGTCTGCCGCCAGACCCCCATTGAATGTGCTGTAGTGTCTTCACATTTGGCCGGCGATGACAGACATGGCACAGAGATGTATGGATAACCTGCAGATGCATTTGCAACGATAAAGTCAACGAAATCACAAAGGTGGGTTTTGTTGTTGACTTATGTGCTAATCAGACATATTTGGTTGCGGCGTGACTGCCAGCTAATCGATGCTAACATGCTACGCTAATCGATGCTAACATGCTATTTACCGACGATGACAGACATGGCACAGAGATGTATGGATAACCTGCAGATGCATTTGCAATGATAAAGTCAACGAAATCACAAAGGTGAGTTTTGTTGATGTTGACTTATGTGCTAATCAGACATATTTGGTCGCGGCGTGACTGCCAGCTAATCGATGCTAACATGCTATTTACCAGCGGTGCTGAAGCAGACATGGCACAGAGATGTATGGATAACCTGCAGATGCATTTGCAACTATATTACGTTTCCTTCTACCCACAGTTAATGCGAAAAAAACACCAATCGACGGATTTAAGTTGCTCCATTATCTGAAAATGCGAAAGTCCTGATCATTTGGTCCGCACATTTTACCGGCGATGCTAACGCAGCTATTCGGCCATGCTATGGCTATGAATAGCGTCAATAGCTATTTGCTCAATAGCTTCAGTTTCTTCTTCAATACTTTCATACTCCAACCATCTGTTTCAATACATGTCTAATCTGTTGAATCGCTTAGGCCGCTGAAATCCGAGTCTGAATCCGAGCTAATGTCGCTATATCTTGTTGTGCTATTCCCATTGTTTGTTTACATTGGCAGCACTGTATGACGTCACAGGATTATGGATAG